>NC_080044.1:11469606-11570597 GCF_012489685.1 Lotus japonicus
TTCAAAGAGTTGGCAGTGAAGACGTCACTGACAATTGTGCTCAAGTCCTCTGTGCAACCAGCATTGATCAAATCTTGCACCAAGTTGCTTTCAATGAGAAAGTCTGAGAGCAGCCTCCCAAAAGGGATATATTTGATGGCTGACTTGATGGAGGCGGTGGTGCGAGACTTCCGGATGCATTCCTTCAAATAGGAGAACAGGAAGTAGGGAAGGCAGATCTTCTCCTTGTCTTGAATGAAGAACAGCATCGCCTTCTGGTTGAAGTTGATGTAGTCTGGAGAACTTCCCTTTGGTCGCTGATTGATGCAGTTGAGCAGGATCTTGTGCCAGATCCTGAGTTTGGGATGAAGGTCCATCACCTTGTAGCTCGTCTTGCCCGGTTTGAAAGTGGTGTACAGGGCCTTGTTGACTATGTCCTTGGTTCTGGGTTTCAGCTTCGATTCCGTTAGTGAGAACCGATACCCATGAGCAGTTTCTGCACCAAGCAGATTCACGAATGACTTCTCCGTGATGATGATCTTCCTACCCAGTATGTAGGAGACTACCTGAGTGTCATCACAATCAGCGTGCTTCCAGAATTCCTTTACTAGCTTCTCATACACCGGTCCTCGAAGTCGATTGAAGTAGTTTCCCCAACCTTGAGCTTGGACTTCAGGACGAAGATCAAACCCATTAGCAGCCAAGTTGTCGAGGTTGAATCTCCATTCTGCCAGGACTTGGAGTTCCTCAGGAGGAAATACACAGTGAACGGCACAGCCCCGTTCTGCAATAGGAACAACCTGCTCTTGAGCTTGAGCTTGTTCTTGTGCTGGGTTCTCAGAGCCTTGTTGACCCGTTGCCAAACCGACTACCATGTGAGGGAACTGAGGTGCATCTGCAGTAGATCTTCTGGTTTGTCTCACCATTTTGAAGAGGTTGAGGGTTTGAGGTAGAAGATGAAGTTTGAAGGATGAGGAGTGATCGAGAGAGAAATCACGAAGGAGGCGGTTTTGAAAAACAGAGAGTGCGAGAGTGAAAACCGGAAGTGAGAGAGAACGTGTGTGTATAGTGGGTTTTATCAAATAACCGTTGTTGATTCAAAAAGCACTTTAAGATCAACGGTTGAAAATTAAAGATAGATAGTAACAGTAAAATACACAATCACACACAGGAGATAAGCATATCTACACGCAATCATAACAGACTGTCACACGGGCACAAGGAACTATGCATCAGAAATTCTGACGCACGTGTTGTTGTCTCAGCTTCAGAGTCAGTACCAGTGGGCACACACACTCTGATTGAGTTACCTTCTGGACTAGACATCTTCTGATCAAGAAGTATCATAGTCAGAGGTTCTGATCCATCTTCACTCTGGACAAAAGTCCATGCTTAGATTTTTCAGAATAAAATTAAATCTATCTTCAGCTAAGGGCTTTGTAAAGATATCTGCCCATTGATGGTCAGTATCAACAAACTTCAGAAGAAGTACGCCCTTCTGTACATAATCTCTAATAAAATGATACTTTACCTCAATGTGCTTTGCCCTTGAATGCAAGATAGGATTCTTACTCAATGAAATTGCAGCAGTGTTATCACAATAGATTGGGATATTGCTCTCAAGGATCTGATAATCCTCCAGCTGATGTTTCATCCAGAGCATCTGAGTGCTGCATATTGCTGCTGAGATATATTCTGCCTCTGCAGTTGATAGTGCAATGGTTGATTGCCTCTTGCTTGCCCATGAGACTAGATTGCTTCCCAGAAATTGACAATTTCCAGAAGTACTTTTTCTCTCTGTTCTATCTCCAGCATAATCAGCATCACAATAACCTGAAAGCTTATACTCTGATGTTTTCTTATACATCAAGCCAAGGTTAGTGGTGCCTTTCAGATACCTTAGGATCCTCTTAACAGCAGTTAAGTGAGTTTCCCTTGGATCTGATTGGAAACGAGCACATAAATGAACACTAAATAATATGTCTGGCCTAGATGCAGTTAATTATAGAAGTGAACCTATCATGCCACGATAGAGCTTCTGACATACTTTACCACTTATATCTTCTTTTTCCAGAATGCATGTTGGATGCATTGGAGTCTTGGCCACTGTAGATTCCAGCATATTGAACTTCTTCAGAAGTTCTTTAGTGTACTTGCTCTGATGGATATATGTTCCTTCTGGTGTTTGATTAACTTGTATTCCCAGAAAGTACTTTAATTCTCCCATCATACTCATCTCAAATTCAGCCTGCATCATCTCAGAAAATTCTTTGCATAGAGATTGATTAGCAGAACCAAATATAATATCATCAACATAAATTTGCACAATTAAGATATCATCTTTATAAGTCTTGCAAAAGAGAGTTGTATCTACTTTACCCCTTACAAACTCATTCTCCAGAAGGAATGAGCTAAGTCTCTCATACCATGCTCTGGGAGCTTGCTTCAGACCGTAGAGTGATTTCTTCAATTTGAACACATGGTCTGGTTTCTTTTCATCTTCAAAACCTGGGGGTTGATGAACATAGACTTCCTCTGAGATATAACCATTTAGGAAGGCACTCTTTACGTCCATCTGATGTAGAATTATGTTGTGATTTACTGAGAAAGAGATCAATAGTCTGATTGCCTCCAGTCTAGCTACTGGAGCAAATGTTTCAATGTAGTCTATTCCTTCCTGCTGGCTGTAGCCTTGAGCAACTAGCCTTGCCTTGTTTCTGACTACATCTCCTTTCTCATTTAGCTTGTTTCTGAATACCCATTTCGTTCCAATAACATGGACATTCTCAGGCTTCTTCACTAAGCTCCAAACATCGTTCTTGGAGAATTGATTCAATTCTTCTTCCATGGCCAGAATCCAATCCTTGTCCTGAAGAGCTTCATCTATGGACTTGGGTTCAATTAAGGACACCAATCCTTTCAGACTCAGTAAGGTCTCTTCAGAGGGTCTGAAGGCAGATCTGGTTCTGACTGGTTCATCTTTGTTGCCCAGAATCAATTCCTTAGGATGAGCTGCAGTGATTCTGCTCTTCTTCAGAGTTTGTGAGTTAGAGGGACCAGCTTCTTCCTCTGGTTCATCTTCCTCTGGCTCAACTTCCTCTGGAGCTTTGCCTTTGTCAGAAACATTAATGCTTAAATCTGCAAACTTTTCAACTAGCTTTGACTGGTCAGAGTCAAGCTTATCATCAAATCTAACATGAATAGATTCTTCAATAGTCTTAGCATCAGTATTATAAAATCTAAAACCTTTAGATCTATCAGAATAACCAAGTAATAGACACTTAGAAGACTTAGCATCAAATTTATGCAATCTATCCTTAGTATTGAGAACATAACAAACACAGCCAAAAGGATGAAAATAAGAAATGTTGGGTTTTATGTTCTTCCACAATTCATAAGGAGTCTTATTCAGAATTGGTCTCACAGAGATTCTATTCTGAATGTAACATGCTGTATTTACTGCCTCTGCCCAAAAGTGCTTAGCCATGCCAGTTTCTTGGAGCATGGTTCTAGCCATCTCCTGAAGAGTTCTGTTCTTCCTCTCAACAACACCATTTTGTTGAGGAGTTCTGGGACAAGAGAAATCATGTGCAATTCCATAGGAATCAAACAGACTCTCAAACTTGTCATTCTCAAACTCTCCACCATGGTCACTTCTGACACGCACAATTCTACAAGCCTTCTCGTTTTGCACTTGAGCAATGAAGGTAGAGAACACAGCATGAGACTCATCCTTGCGGGTTAGAAACTTTACCCATGTCCAGCGGCTATAGTCATCAACGATAACAATCCCATATCTCTTGCCACCTATAGACTCAGTTTTCTCTGGTCCAAACAGGTCGATATGAAGAAGTTCTAACGGCCTTGAGGTTGAGACAACATTCTTTGCCTTGAAAGGGACTTTTGTGAATTTGCCTTTCTGACATGCTTCACAAAGAGCGTCTGAAGCGAACTTCAGATTGGGTAAGCCCCTGACAAGGTTTAGCTTGCTCAGCTGAGAAATCTTTCTCATACTGGCATGCCCTAACCGTCTATGCCATACCCACTGCTCTTCATTAACAGACAGAAGGCACTTCACATTCTGAGCCTCCAACTCAGATAATCTGATCTTATAAATGTTGTTCTTCCTCTTGCTGTTAAACAGAACAGAGCCATCGATCTGACTTACAGCCCGGCAGGACTTTTGATTGAATATAACATCATAACCCTTGTCAGCTAATTGACTTATTGACAATAAGTTATGTGTTAAGCCGTCTACCAATAAAACATTATCAATGCATGGACTACTATCTACACAAATAGTACCAGTACCAATAATTTTACCCTTTTCATTTCCTCCGAAGTCAACTTCGCCTCCAGGCTTAAGTTTCAGCTCTCGGAACATACGCTTTTCTCCCGTCATGTGACGCGAGCATCCACTGTCCAGATACCATGATTGGTGTTTCAGTGGAGCTATCAAGGATATCTGCAACATAGATAATCTTGTCCTTAGGTACCCACTTTCTGGGTCCTATTTTGTTAGTTACCCCAGAGGTTCTGATCACCTTGGGTGTCTCAACATAATATTTTAAAGGAATATTTGCATGATATTTAGTCATAGAGAAAGATCCCTTTTTAAGAGGGTTTTTTGCAACTTTAGCAGGTACAGGATCAGGCAATATGGTACCAGAGGGAACAAAGCATTCATACAAGGATTTAGCTTTAGACACAGAAGGCTCATTTCTAATTGGTTTAGAATAGCCAATGCCATGCATTCCATTTCTGCTTACGCCATAGATCATTGAAGCCATTAAGCTTCTATCTACGCTTTTAGCAAGGAATCTTTGAAAAGATTTTTCATACTTAGATTCATGCTTACTATCAGAGGCATCGCAGGCAATAACTTCTTCTAACTTAGCAATTTGATTCTTAAGCACAGAGTTAGAATTAACTAAAGCATGGTTATCATTTTTCAAATCAGATATGATTTTCTCATGTTCAGAAGGAGTTTTAGAAACAGCAGATAAGTTCTTTTTCAGCTTCTTATGCTTAGACAACAAGGAGTTATACTTATCCATGATATCAGACAAAGCATGTTTCAGTTCAGAGGTAGAGAAGGAAGCAAATACCTCATTTTCATCGTCTGAGTTAGGATCTCCTTCTGATTCTGAGTCAGAGTCAACAGCTTCCTTTGACTCTGCTTCCTTGTCTTTGACAATTGCCATGAGTCCTTGGACTTCACCATCAGAGTCAACATCCTCTGACTCTGATTCATCATATGTCACCATCAGACTCTTCTTGGTCTTGAAGTGCTTCTTTGGCTTCTTGTCCTTCTTCAATTTTGGACAGTCACTTTTGTAGTGCCCTGATTCTTTGCACTCAAAGCAAGTGACTTCCTTGATTGATGACTTCTTCTGACCTGAGGATTCAGACTTTCCTCTTGCCTTTCCAGAGCCTTTGAACTTGCTCTGCCTGTGCTTCCAGATGCGGTTGAGTCTCTTGGAGATCAGAGTCAGCTCATCTTCATCAGAATCTTCTGATGCCTCTTCAGATTCTTCTTCTTCAGCTTGAAGAGCCTTTGACTTCTCAACCTTAGCCTTTTCAGATTTGGATTTCAAGGCTATGGACTTTTTCCTGAGATCTTGCATCTCTGAGCGCTTCAGCTCATGGCATTTCAAAATGCTGATGAGTTCTTCTAAACTCATATTCTCAACGTCTCTCGTGAGCTCTATTGAAGTCACCAAAGGCATCCAACTTTCAGGAAGACACCTGATGACCCTTATGACATGATCTTTTGTTGTGTAGCTCTTGTTGAGAGGACGTATGCCAGCTACAAGCAGTTGAAATCTGGAGAACATTTCTTCAATGGACTCATTTGGCTCCATGATGAAGGATTCATACTTTTGGATCAAAGACAATGCCTTTGATTCTTTGACTTTCTTGTTTCCTTCATGAGACATCTTCAGAGAATCAAAAATGCCTTTAGCAAACTCACGATCTGTAATCTTCTGGTACTCCTCATAGGAGATAGCACTTAGAAGAATTGCTCTTGCTTTGTGATGTTGTGAGTACAGCTTCTTTTGATCTGCAGTCATCTCTGACCTTGGGATCTTCTTGCCATCTGCATCAACTGGACGCTCATAGCCATCCACAATAATATCCCAGAGATCTGCATCGAAACCCAGAAAGAAACTTTCCAGTCTATCTTTCCAATATTCGAACCTTTGACCATCGAACATAGGAGGCTTTGCGTTGTAACCATCTCTTTGAGTTTCACTGGTGGTGGCAGACATTGTTTTTCACACCGGCCCGGATCACTGAACACTGTTAGGTGTGGTAATCAGAACTTGCGCTCTGATACCAATTGAAGGTATGAAAAACGGTAGAAAGGGGGGGTTTGAATAACGTTTTCAGTACAAAACTACCACCTTAAAGATTTTAACAAATCTTTTCGAGAACTAAGTGCAAAAGATAGAGATAGAAAAGCACACAAGGATTTTATCCTGGTTCACTTGATAAATCACTCAAGCTACTCCAGTCCACCCGTTAAGGTGATTTCTTCCTTCTTAGAATGAAGGCAATCCACTAATCAGGTAAGAGTTACAACTGCACTTGAAACCTACAAGTGACTAACAATTACACTGACTTAGCTCACACTAAGATTCACTCTCTTAGTCTTCTCTAGGATCCGATCAACCTTGATCTCCTAAAGGAAAATCAAACAACTGTTTGAGGTTGGTGTTTACAAGGGTTTGCTTCTGAATAAGCTGAGTGTAAACTAAATAAATTACAGGATGAAAGAAAGCTTAGAATATTTTGAATATCTTGCGCGTGTGTTGCTTCTCGTATGTTTCTTCGCCACTTCTTTCAATCTTCAGCCTCTATATATACTCCAAGGATTAGGGTTGAGCGTTGCATGGGAAATGCTACCGTTGGAGGGCAGTTCTGGAAAATCCAGCTTCTGCTGTGGCTGAGAACGTTAGGTAGGTCGTCAGGAAGGTACACTTGCTTTTGTACTTGGATAGCGACTTGACCTTTTAACCTAGGAGACTTCTGATCAGGGGAATACTTCATATTGGAACTTGTGAAGCCGGTTGATCAGAGTCAGAGGGAAAGCACAGATCCTCTGACCATTGTATCTTCTGATTCTGAACTCAGAGGGAAGAACATGGCCTTCAGAGTTTCTTGCTTCTGGACTTCAGAGTTTCCACTATTCAGCTTCTGGATCTTCAGAGTCTTCTACACCATCAGAACATCTGAACCTTCAGTGTTTCTTGGCTATCAGAACTTCTGGATCTTCAGAGCTTCTAGCGACTGAGTCCTCATCAGAGTTTGTATAGCTTCAGATCTTCTGAAGCTTTTCCACTGTTCATACTGAACATGGTGAATGCGAAAGCGTTGCTTGGGTTACCCTTTATACACAGTGCTTCTGATTTGTGTGAGATTGAGTTGAGGTCAGAGCCTGTAACTAGCACACTCAGAAAAACACGTTAGAGTAACACAATTGTTCATATCAAAAGGTTAACTTGTAATCATCAAAACATAGAGTTGTACTACTAGATCAAAACTTGATCTTACAAATGGTACTTTTCAACACATGGGGCATGAAACCTATTCCTTCACACACGATAATCCCTTGCGCGTGACACGGAGATGGTGAACACATCTTCAAAACATGTTGGCATGACACATACATAGTCTCCTGGTCATATGGCATTCTCTTTCTTGAAATCATACCAACCATGCGCAAAGGAGCACTGGTTTTCATTGTAAACTTGCCACGCAAGAGAGAATTCATAGATCTTCACATACTCATATACCATAACGATTTTGTCATATTTCCTATCAAGCCATTTCTCCACAAACCAAAATGGAATTCCCTGTGATGGAGCAAATAGCATATTAAAGATTGGATATTAAATACATGGAAGAAATTGGGCATGTAAGAATAACTACTCACCATACATTGACCACAGCTAGATTGAGCAAAAGTAATGCGCTTATTGAACCCTGGACCGAATGGAATTTTCCCAACCCGAGGCTCCTTCTCACAAAACCTTGGGTCAGTCCTTCGAATCCACCCAAAAGGGTGGTCATTGGAAGCATCAGAATCATCAGATCCATAGTCGCTATCAGAGGAGATGTATACTATTTCAGCATCATCTTGGGGAGGAAATTGGCTGAAGCTGGCCATTTCGGTTGTTGAACCAATATGCAAAGTGTGTTGTTTGCATACACGGCTGGTGAGGAAAGGGGAGGGAGTTTATATAATTAAATTGGGGGGGGGGGGGTGCTGTGGGGTTTTGGGAGCACGCTACTGACCTTGGGTTTTGGAAATAGGTTTTCTAAATTAATGCATTAGGAAGATAAAACTGACAAAAGCATTCATTCTGGTCAAAATGCAATTACCCATTAAAAACTTACAAAAGCAATTATGATGTGACAAAAGGATTATTAATATTTGATTTCTTTATAAATATAATTTATTACACAATATCAATAAATAAAATATTTATATTTATTTTTATAATGTGGGTTATTAATATTTTCTTCATACATTGAAATAGAAAATTTAATTAATCAAGTGATATTTTGATAATTAATATTCGACTAACTACGTTTTAAAAGATACTGAGTTTTTATAATTAAATGGGGGGCAGGGCTGTGGGGTTTGTGGTAGTTGTGGGTTTGTGCCACCACATTTCAGACATTGGGTCTGGAATATGGGTGTTGGAAATGAGGGGGGGTGGGCTGTGGGGTTTGTGGTACCTATGAGTTTGTGCCACCACATTTCAGACATTGGGAAGACAAAACTGACAAAAGCAATATTTGTGGTTCATATTCAACTGACAAAAGCATTTATCATGTCACAAAAAAATTATTAATGTGTTCCACTTCGTTATAAATATCATTTATTACTCAATATAAATAAATAAAATTATTTTCTACATTGTAATAATTTTTATTATAATTGTTTTCCATAAATTTCAATATAAAATTATATTAATCAAATTATATTTTTTTTATTCGACTAGGTTTTCAATATTATTTGTCAGAGATTATAAAAATATAAAATTATAACTTATATTTGAATTATTTATTCATATTCAATATCATTTACTAAATATTAACAATTATTAATATTATATATCAAAATTATTATCCATTACGTTTTATATTATACATGATTTTATTTTATTTTCGTTTCTAAGTTATGATCTCGACATTTTATTAAGGCCCAAAAGGTCAGCCCGAAAATGCAAACTTATTACGGGTCTAAATGAACCACGGACACAACAACAAAAAATATTTACACATGGACTACAAAGATAGCCCAATTACATAACCACAAAATGGCCCAGTTAGCCCTCTCAAAATCTGGGTTCAACCAACTACCATCTCCTTCAAGCACTTCCAGTTCCAGAATAACCTGGAATTCATATGTTCAACATCCTGCATATTTAAGCTCCCAAATCCCTAGTTTAAACACAAACACCATGTGTTAGTAGTTCAAACCAGTAATCATTCAACTCATCACATTATTATTCACTTTCGATCAAATAATTTACATGGTAACCAATTTTAATTCCATAAAATTCGCACAATCTGTTGACACTGGTTCATGCTCACACACCAAAACCTTCAAGCCTCCAACAAAATTAATTCATGCAGTACTTAGTTGCTTGAAATCCATAATTTCAATCCCTCACATGGCTAAAACTAGATACACGGGAATTAATTCCAATTCCCTAAATCGAATTCACTAAAAACCCCCAAATTGACATAACCGTATGTAATCTGGCATAATTCCAGGAAGGGAAAACCCAATGTCTGGAAACCGAAACAAACCAATTTCATAAAAAGCAGTAAGTCGATGCATCAATTCCCCACAACCCAACCATTCGTTTCAAATGCAAGCACAAAAAACCCTAATTTCATAAAAACCCAACAAATCGAACCTCAAATCACCAATTCGTTTCAAATCCATCCGCAACAAACACTAATTTCATTCAAACCCCAAATTGAAAACTCAGATCACCAATTCCTTTCAAATACATGCACAAAAAAACCCTATTTTCAAAAATACACCAAGCTCGAACCTCACAAAACATAGTTTTTTCAAAACTTAAAATCTACTCATCTGCCACGACGTGAGGTAACAAAAACTTACGCTTGGGTGGGGGCGAAAAAGGCTACGACATGTGTGCACGTTCTGGAGACGAAACCACCACCGCTGTCGAACAAATTTTTGGACGACGATGTCTATAACAGAGGCGACGACAACTACAAGAGCCCATGGAACCCTAGATCGATGACAAGTTGGGCTTCAAACGATGGTGGAAGATGGGTGTGGGTTTCACAGTGGCGTTTGCTATGGATGAACCCTAGAACATTACTCCAGAAGGAATGGGAAAACGAGTGTTCATTTCGAGAATGGGAGTGGATTTAGGTCTGATTCATTTCATTAGTTGGAGTAGGTACGATTAATATTAATTATTACCATGATTTACCACACTTTTACCACAGTGATTTACCTGTAAACGCTTTTTTTTTACACAAAAATTACAACACCTTCTGAACCGGTAGTCGTCACCAGATCTCAACCACACAAATTAAATATTGATTTATCCAATGGTTCACAAATTGTATACACGGGTATCCCCTTTTCTAAAAACTATTTTACATGGTGGGCACAGGTGCATCCCATTAAAGGGGTGTCACCATAGATTTCACCTTTATTGATTTTTACTTAAAACTAATTTAAAATAGAAGGGTATTTTTTTTGGTACAAAAATAGAAGGGTATGATACTCTTTTCTTTTCAATTTTTAGAATACAAATAACTATATTCTAAATTACCAAAGTTTATTATGAAAGAAAACATGATAAATTACGAAAGATGTGCATTTCCTTCATTTTTAGTTACGTACCTTTGCTTCCACCTTCAGCTAAATTGTCTAACCTAACCATAGACAATACCATACCTCATGAACTCTTGTCATCTAGCTTAATACTGAGACCTAGTGTACCTTTTCCATAAGAAAACTAGAACAAACTGAGTCAAGAATCTCAAGCTTATGTAGGAATTGAATCACATGTAGCCTAGATAGAAAAGAACAATGTTTCTCCTTTGGACTTTGGCCATTTGAAAAATTGTTGGAATCTTGCTAGAATTAGATGTTATCCAATTAGAGTCTAAGTTGATAGTAAGTCTGAAGCCACCAAGAGACGAGTTCAAGCAACCTTCACCTTCCGTTTTGAAAAGGTGGAAGATGTATGAATTTGGAAGGGTCGTCTTAGACCATTGCATCGTTTACTACCACTTATGCTTGAAAAGGTGCTTCCCTTCATGTGTGTGCAAGACTTGGTTGTCACATTCATGAGGATGATGCAAGATAGTGTTGGATCGCTGTAACGCCCCAATTTCTCAACTGAGGAGTCACATTAGTAACCTAACAAAGTCTAAGGACTATTCTGCAATCCCTAAAATCCAAGGGTAATTTTTTTTTGAAAATGAGAATGAATACCATAGGGTTGGAAACACATGATAACTTTATTTAAATAACCTGTTTCCCGATATATAGTAATAATAGCTTACAACACCATAAGTAAGGTTCAGAATAAACATGCGCACTTTAACAGTGGCGGAAGCAAGGCTTTAATAACAGAGTTCTACTAAAGAAAGGGAGACTCAAACATAGTCCACAAGAAGAGAAGCAAAGCTGCTTCTTACACCCCTACTCCACCGCTTACAACTCGATCTCCGACTCGAGCAGCTAAGCCTCGGCGGAAGGATTTCCATCGCCTAATAGCGTTAAGCGCCCAAACAACAAGTAGCAAATAGAAAGGGTTAACTCCATGCAATTACCATGTATAAAAGAGAAAATCATGCTATTCAAATTTAATGACCTAGCATGGTAAATGAACTAGCATCATAACTCAACTCATATATCAACAACTTAACATCATAACATTTATTCAGGCATCAACAATCCTCAACAATATAACGACAAATCAGATATCAATAATCCTCAACAATATAACGACAAATCAGATATCAATAATCCTCAACAATATAACAACAAATCAGATATCAATAATTCTCAACAATATAGATTAACTAAGCTATCAACCACTTAACATATCAGATGACAATAAAACCAACAATATGAGTCGATCAATAACGTCTCAAAAGATGGGACGATGATAGGACCACACCTCCTCATCACCACTTATAACGTCTCACAAGACGGGACAATCATAGGACCACACCTCCTGATCGCCACTTAGCGTCTCACAAGACGGGACAATCATAGGACCACACCTCCTGATCGCCACTTAGCGTCTCACAAGACGGGATAATGATAGGACCACACCTCCTCATCACCACTTATAGCGTCTCACAAGACGAGACAATGATAGGACCACACCTCCTCATCGCCACTTAATAACGCCACGAAGGCCACACAGTACAATCCAACAACGCATATGCACAAATATATATCAACAATTTCAAATCCAATAATCAAGACAGAGTAACCCTATGTTACTCTTAATATCAACAAGCATACGTCAACTCAACTCAATGACAGAAACCAGTAAACGGCCGAAGCCTCTCAGAAAACGGAGACACACGTCTCAATAAGTTTACTCGGTCGAGGCCTTCAGAAAAACATTTGGCACAAGCCTCAGAAACAGTCAACATAAGCAAGCATACAACATTGCAAGCATAGTAATCATAATCCAATGCCAATCAATATAAACATCTTCATCTCAAACGCAGGCAGTGCGATAAAAACATGCAAGACTCAAAGACGCGCTAAAACCGAGTTACCCTTACCTTCGTGGGTAGAAGTTGTGCATGGAAGTTGTGAACCTAGAACAAGGAAACACAATCATCAACACAAGCCTCACTAGGAGAAACACGATCTAATAATACTAATCGAAATCGTAAAGAAAGCTTTTAAAGCTTCAGTGTTCCTATTTAGGCACAAATTGACAACGGAGACTTCGTTCGCTAAAACGAGCATAACTCGAGCTACAGAACTCGGAATGACACGAAACCAACGCCAAAATTTCGACAATCGAAAGAGCTACGCTATAGCTCAGGTCATAGAGACCCAAAAATTATTTTTGGACACGGTACCCTAACAAATAGGTTTCGACCACTCTCAAAAATAGGGTTTCCGAACTTTTTCTTCGATCTAAATCAATTCCTAGGTATTCTTAGGCGATATCTAGGCCAGGGAAACTCTCAGAAAAATTATCGGATTGAAAACTGTCGCATGGGTATTTTGGTCAATATTTTTAGCTTAGAAACTCAAAATCAGAATTTCGAAAAACAAATTAGATGGGGTCGACACCAACGACGATTATGACGACTAATCTTACTGACACTAAGCTCAGTCGAGAGTTTTAAGCCCAAAGGACGGAACTTTAGCCAAAAATGGGTATTATGAGCAGAATTGAAACTCGGCGGCAATTCGGCGAGAATCAGCGAAATGTAATCCGCTAAACATGCTTATGGGCACGCAGGGAATAGGTTTAGATAGAAAGATGAAGTTATTTAGACAGTTTTACAAAAAGCTCAAAACTTTGAGCACAGAAAGACATAGAGAAAAGCGACAGAATTGACGATCAGAAGTAAGGATTAGCATCAGTACCTTGAGGCCTACGCGTAGCAACGAACTGTGCGACGATCAGACAAGAATCGGCGAAAAGTTTTTCTCCTCCTCCTCCTCCTCTTGAAACCCAGGACCGTGTGTGTGTGTGTGTTTGTGATGTTTTTGTTTTTTTTTTCATTTTTTTTCAAGCTATTTATAGGAAATGGAAAATGCGGAAAAATGAAAATTTCGCGATTCCGATTTCTCCTGTGCCATCCTCTGTGAATTCTAAGATAGGTTCTGGCGACAGAATTCCGGAACTCAAAATAGGTTTCTTGGAATCAAGGCAAACGATCCAAAGTCGGTGTAAATCTATTTTACCCGAAAAAATACTTTTTGCAGTTGATGTCGGATGAGAAAACTTCTTTCTGAAGAAAGATTAGAAACATCGAAAGAAATGGGTGTACGCGTGTGGAATCTTCGTTTGAAGCTCCAAATAGAAAAAGTCTTCATCAACCGTTTATTCTAGGTTTCTTGAGCTATCAGGGTTTTAGTTTCGGCAAACCTCCGAGAACTAGAATCGGACGTTCGTACATTCCAGGGTTTCGTGTCGAAACACTCGTCAGGGAAAAGAATAAGAGAAATTCTTATAATCCTCTGAATATTTTTGAATTCCGCTTCTACAGTGCTTTAAGAGCGGATTAGCCTTTTACTAATGCTTTCGCCCTAAGGCGGAAGTGAATAAAGCTCGTTCTATAACCTATAGTGATTATAGTACTATTCTTAGTCATTTCCTGAACTTTCTTCTTCATAACACTAATCCAAACATTAAACGCAAGTCAAGTTCCCCTCACGCTGACACAAAATCCTATGCGTGAGTTGAAAATTAATTATTTATTTAATTCTAAAATCCTAGGTCTTACAATCGCCTCTCACCTTAGCTAATCACATGAAACAGATTCTCTTCATGCCTAATATTCGGATTGCCAGGTTTCATTGGATTGAAGATCATGTCTTCTCATCCAAGGATGTTGTCTTTACTATTATTATTTACTTATATCATCCAACATATATCATTTATATTTTGATGTCGACAAAAGATGGATAGAAATAAGAAAGATATGAGTAAATAAACCGCAAATTCCTAGGGTAACATCATTAAAAAAAAACATATTGCAGATGTGTTTAATATGATAAAATAAACACCAAGATTGGTACTTGAATAATGACTGTTCACGTTTCTAGATCTCCAACCTAGAGAAGGTGACACAATAACTTACGATGGTAAACAATTTTACACCATCAACCAATCAGATTTAAAAGATGTGGTAAAATAATTTTTATGAAATTAATTATATTTTTTTTCTATTTTGATGTCACATTAGAGTAAATGATTGAGGTAAAAGCTTTGCAATGCAAGGGAAGGTCGGGAGGAGGTAATTTATAAAATAAAAAAACAAAGGACTGAAGGAGGAGTAATTTAATTCCGAAATCTAATTTGGTGAACCTATCACGAATCAGTAGCAGTAGCTTTGATTCCGCAACGGGACGGCACGGTCGCGCTCACCATTGTTGCACTCATTCCGATCATACTCCCGTCCCCATAACAAAGTTCTAGAAACCACCAATCAACACTAATCCTCATTCTTCGCCTGGCAGTGGCAGAACATGAAGCTGGGGCTGATTTTCCTCTTCATTTCACTACTGCTCCCATTTTCTTCTTCGTCAAAACCCAGCAACCCATTCCTTGGAATCGCTCCTCAAGGTAGGTTCACCTTGCTCCACACACCACATCGTTCTTATAAATTTCATTTTCAATTTTCATTTTCACATTCAACAAATGTATGTATGTGTTTCGTTTCTCACAGATGACAAGTATTACAAATCTTCCGATGTGATCAAGTGTAAAGATGGATCCGGAAAATTCAACAAAGACCACCTCAATGATGATTTCTGTGACTGCCTTGATGGCACCGATGAGCCTGGTTTTCTTTACTTTCACCACCCCAATAATCTCTCTGATTTTTGTTTTTTTTTTCAATGTTAAATTTGTTTTGAGTGTTTGTGATTTTGCTCTGATTTTTTGGCAGGTACATCGGCATGTCCGCGTGGGAAGTTTTATTGTCGGAATGCGGGGCATTCTCCGGTTTACCTGTTTTCTTCTAGAGTGAATGATGGAATTTGCGGTGAGCCGGATGTGTGTGTGTCTGTTTGTAGTAATGGTGTTATTGTATGCATGGTAATTTCTATGGTGTGGTTTGGTTTGGTGCTTAAGCCTAGAAATCGAAACAATGAAAAAGGGGGGAAATTTTGAAAGAAGAAAAATTCTATCATGCGTGAACAAGATCTTATTCGTACACATTTAGAAGGATGTCTAACCCTTGATTATGCATTTATCGATTACTTTTCAACATTTCTTTTGGTTTATAAACTGAACATTTTGGATGTGGCGCCCTTGTTTTGAACTTATATTTTAACTTGATGTTCTCACTGGCAATATTGTAGTTTTCTGTAACATACATATATCGCGAGGAGATTGGAGATGCCTATGGTGAAAAGCTGACACTTGATCTAGTAACATCGTGCATTTTTGTACAACACCTTTAAAAGCATTTTTCTTTCTTTTGTACCAACTTTAAAAGTTTTGTCTGCATCATGGTTAAAAATCGTTATTATCCAATGAATTGCTAGTCTGTAGTTTGGATTGTTTCTAGACTCTTTTGTTTTGTTAGCTCTGAAGTAATTTATTTCGCTTTCCTTCCATAATGTGTAGATTGTTGTGATGGAACTGATGAATATGATGGCAAAGCAAAGTGCCCAAATACGTGCTGGGAGGCTGGGAAAGTTGCTCGGAATAAGCTGAAGAAAAAGATTGCCACGTATCAAGAGGGCGTCAAAGTGCGAAAGCAAGAAGTTGAACAGGCTAAATTAGCTATGGAGAAGGATGAGGCTGAACTTTCAAAATTGAAAAATGAAGAAAGTGTACTTAAAGGGATTGTGAAACAGCTTAAGGGTATCACTTTCTTTTGTTACACCATTTCTTGTATATTACGCGCATTTTTTGTGAAAGGAATTGGTCATAAAAATAATGATAATCTATGAAAAGAAGAAAGGAAAACAGGATGAGTCAAATGTTTGTGACTAATTTACAAATGCTTTATGCTGTACTAGGTAGGATCAAGTGAATGTATGGAGAAATCTGATGAGTGATTCATGAATGCTGTTTTTGTCATGTTCAGTTTGAAGTGTTAGATGCCTTCATTGGTTTAGCGAAAACCTTTAAAATGCATAAGTGTGTGTTTAAAAACTCAGTGGGTTTTCACTTTGGGGGGAGCAGTGATTCTGGGAGAGCTATTGGGATTAGTTTTGGGGAGAGAATTGATTTTGCGACGTTTAACGTGGATCCAAACACCTAAATTGAGCATAAATGAGCAAGAGTGGGATATTATGAACCAACTCTTCTGTTACACATTCAACATATGGAAACACCCTAATTATTACCAATTGATGATTCACATATGACAAAGTTAGGTCATCATCATCAGTATGATTAACATGGGGAAATTGAGGATTTTTCTTTTGGAATTTTTGAAAGTATAGTTGATGATGGGATGGTATTTTCCTTGTTTTGAAAATTCACAGATTTCATGCTATGTTGAGGGTGTAGATTTTCATTCCTGAGAAAAGCAATATACAGTTTTTTTAAAGATTTATCGTATGATGGCAAATTTCTACTGTATCAATATAATTCTTTCTTTAACAAACTCTATTCCTCCATTGCAGAGCATAAAGAACAAATAGAGAAGGCGGAAGAGAAGGAGCGTTTAGAGAAGGAAAAAGAAGAGAAGCAGAAAAAGGAGGCTGAGGAGAAGTCTAGTGAAAAAGAAATTAAAGCTGATGAAGATGTGGAACATAACAATGAGGTTGAAATGCCTTCACATGTTGAAGACAATGATGTGGCAAGTAACCATGATAACATTGAAATTCAAGAAGACTCTCCCACAAATCAGGTTTGATTGAATTTGCGATAAGTTACAGAACTTGACAGTACAATCTGAATGTGCCATATTGAAGAGTTCTGTTCTAACTTTTTAACACACTAATCTGGTATTTAGTTGTTACTATGAAGCAAATTATATCTATATGATTTTCCTGATCTTTTATTAAACCCTTAACATCCTTACATCAACTATGTTATAATTAAAAAACAAAGTAATACACTGTTATGTTCCTTGATGAAACAAACTACCCTATCTCTTAAAACATATAAACATTTTGTTATTAGAAGAAAGTGTGGGGGAATGCACTTGCAAATGCAGATGGTGTGGCAAACCGTTCCTAAAATAGTTTAGGACTCATGTTTAGATACTGTATGATAATATGGATTAAGCAAAGAAAACCAATTAATTCACCGTGAAATTTCAGATGGTATCAGAGCTCCCGATTCGGTAGACTCTTCTTCCACATCAAACCTACCTTCATTGCAGTGCCATAGAGAATCCTTCATTGTTGTTGTTACCTACTTTAGTGCACCTTAATCTCACAACTTTGTACAGCGCTGTTGCAGCTGCCGTGACTCGCTGTCAGCCGTTGTCCTCACCGGATGGACCGCTGCTCGTTTTCCAGCTGAACCCCCTACACCCACAGCCGTCGATCACCAGACGTGCCCTCACAAGTTGCCTCTTCTCCTGAACATCAGATCCACATGATACGCATGAAGCCTTTGTTCGCATCGCCCTTTTGTCTGCCTTTGCTCGTCAACCTTTTCTGCACCTTTTTCAGTCATTTCCCAGACCTGTTGCCCCTTTCCCTGGAGGATCGTAAGGATGAGTTGAGCACACTTTAAGTAACCTAAATGCCTTTTTCACGTTTTGGTCCTTGGAAAGGGTGAGCTCTGTTTCCAAGACAGAAAACGTAAGAAAACAGAGAGTATAACGTTAATCCAAACATATTCTAAGCTGTGGGTAAATGACACGTGAATAGTTTATATTATATTTCTAATCGCCCCCTCATGGAAGAGCCCATTAGGCTTGGAGTTTGGACAATGCATAGAGGTTCTGATACCATGTCATGAACCAACTATTCCAAAAGCTTAAGCTGTTGGATAAATGACACATACATTATACATCTAACAAGACCAAAAGAGATTCGTCTGCAAGCTGCACACAAAATCTTACAATACCTTAAGTGAATTCTAGAAGGAGGAATTCTATAGGACTAGATATGTGAAACTTGAAGCTTATAACAGATGCTGACTATGCAAGGTCAGTTGTGGGCAAAAGGTCGACTACTGGGTATTGCACATTTCTTGAGGAAACTTTCTTGGAGAAGCATAAAACAAAGTGTAGTGGTACATTCCAGTGCAAAAGCGGAATTCCGAGCCATGGTACTAGGTGTATGTGAGCTACTCTAGCTCAAAACCAATCTAGAAGAATTGTAGATCAAATGGGAAGAACCAATAAGGCTCTATCGTGATAACAAGTCCATCAGCATAGTCGATCATCCTGTGCAGTATGATATGACAAAGCATATTGAAGTAGATAGGCGCTTCAAACTGGATAGTGGCTTGATATGTACTTCAGACATGTCCTCTCAAGGTCTACTGGCAGACATCCTCACCAAAGGACTAAGCAGCCACTTCTTTGAGAAGATTGTCTCAAGGCTAGGAATGGATAACACCTATTCACCAGCTTGAAGGGGAGAGTGGGAAACCATGTGTGTGTGAGTGTCCCATTTTAGGAAAGTTGTATAGTGGTTACAGTGATTTATTTCCTGTACAAATTTGTGTGATTAATCGCTTAAATCAGGGGTTCTTTGATTTTTCCTGTTTCCTAAAATAGTTTAGGGCTCATGTATACATTTTGTATGATCATTCAAAGTAAGCAATGAAAACCAATTCATTCGCCCTAAAATTTCAAAGATAGAAAGATAACTAATAATGATTGTTTTGTACCCATCATTTGGCAAACAAATTACTTCTCTCTACACTTTGTTCCTTCACTTGTGTGTGTAATCATGTTGCACTTTCCCATGTTGTAGCTAGTGGTTTAGTTCTTCTATTTTAACACTGAAAGCTTTCTTATAGGACGGAGCAGGGGACAAATTAGCAGACGCACTTGATAATTCTGATGGAGCCACTGATAGTCCTGGAAGTGAAGGATCTTTGCATCATAAAGTAGAAGAGGTTTTGTTGGTTGTAAATTTTATTTTCTTCTGAATCTTTGTTAATTCAAGTGGCTTTTCCTGCCATGCATATTAGATAGAAATGTTGTTGATCATTTTCAATTGGTTTTCCCTCAATGTAGAATGCAAAAGAAGCTGAGGAAGAGCCTGCTGTTAAACCCGAAACTGATTTATTGACCGGAAAGGAAGACTCTTCTGAAGAAGTCATCAATACGGTATTCCATTCTCCTTACTTTCATAGCATGATTGGAGTTTATTCATATTTAGTATTCCTCTCATAGTTTCACATTTCAACTAGTTCATGCTGTTTGAATTACTTATTTGATATGATTAGGTAATAAAAAGATGTTGGTAGGCTCTTCCAATCTGGTTGGTTATTGTCGCATAACTTCTCCCTAAAATAAGATTATTTTTTAGCACAATATATAGCACATGGTACGTAATACGAGAAAGAGTTAAGTCAGCCAGAGTGAAAGGTCTCATATTATTTTATTGTCATAACAATCACCACCACCATCAAAGCCTTTTCCTTCTTGGTGGAGTTGGCTAATGAATCAAATGACACCATCAAGTCCTGTCGCTGATCATTTTTTATGATAGACCGTTTTAAACCTAGTTCTCTCTTAATGGTATGATTTTGTTTTTATTTCATTGTACCTTTAACTATTGAATCATCATCTGTTAGATATATCGTATAAAATCATTCATGTGTCTTGACCCAACAACTTAAGTTTTTGGGATAGTTGGTTCATGAAATGGTATCAGAGCCTCTATGATGAAGTGGTTTAGAGTTTGATCCTTCTTGTTCTCATTTGTCGGATCCTTGTTGTTCTCATTTGTCGGATCCTTGTTGTTCTCATTTGGGCTGTTCCTTTTCCAGCCGTACCACCAGGTTCGAGCTTTCCCTCTCATCGACATCCAAGCCCATGTTAGCTTCTTCTCTGAAACTTCAAGAGCCTGAAAATAGTGCTCTACCTTGATTAGCCACCAATAAGCATTTTCTCCATCAAATTCTGGAATCATCTTGCTTTCCCTCTTGTAACTAACTTGTCTCCTTTCCCATTTCTTCAAGATTCATGGTTCCACAGCACTTGGATGGGTGCTCTGATACTAAATTGATAAGAACTGGAAGATGAAACAGAAACTTTATAAAGATAATAGAGAATAATTCTCTTGGTTTTTTACTAACTCAGATTTTTGAGAGCCTGTCTCTCCACTCAGGTTTTCGAGAGCATGTCTCTCCACAATTATCATTCCCACAATTTTCTAAATGCCCTCCATAATCAGTTTTGCCGCCTATTTATAACAATTGAACATACCCATTCCTAATAGTCATAACTACTCCCAACAGCTACATCAATTCAAGCATGACTATTCCTAACAGTCATAAATTGTTCACTCCCGACAGTCATAACTAATCATAAGATTCACATCTATTCAGGTATGACTACTCCTAACCGACACATCTGTTCAGGCCTAATAACTGTTCGTAACAGACACATCTGTTGGTTAGCACCCGTTGGGTCGCAACTGTTGGGTCGAGCACCTTATCAGTCAGCAACCCACCTCTATGTAGCACCAAGGTCCTCTCTACTTTCTATTGAGAACTTTAGCTGCGCAATAAGTCACCCAATCATCAGCCTGTCTCAAAATCCAACTAAAAACTTACCACTTTTTTATTGTCTTTGAAAATCTTTAACTACCTCATTCAGTATTAGTACTTATTCATCATATTTTAGGAGTGATTTTGTATGAATATAATTACGATGGTTAGAGTGCATGGCTTGGCTTATATTTAAAATACTAGCTACTAGTTTCATAACCTTTGGCATTGAATATACTCAAGCTATTGGTCTTAGAAGTGGTTATATCTAAAATTAACAACTTAGTTCATGTTGTGTCCTTTTTGAACTCTTGTCTTCAGTTCTTACGATATCTCCTGCTCTCGAGCTATTCTTTTCTTTACTATATAAACTGTTGGATTGCTCAAAAGTTATGGGTAAAGTTTTAGTTTAAAAATACATTAAACCTCACAATTTTAGGGGAAAGATGTATCTGAAAATACTGAGGGGTTATCAAAGGAGGAATTGGGCAAGCTTGTTGCTTCTCGTTGGACAGGAGAAGATACTGGTAAGAAAAATGCCGAAGCTGATACCTCATTAGACAATGAACATCAGGATGATCTCCCAAACGTCGAAGAATATGAAGGATATGCTTCTGAAACCGACGATGACAATCACAAATATGACGAAGAAGATGAAAACGAGGAAGAATATCGAGAAGAAGAGCATCATGATCATGACCTTAGTTCCTCCTACACTGATACTGAACCAGACTTGGCAGGTTTGTCATATATAATAATACAAATTTGCTTCTAAGTTTGGTATATTGATAGACTTGTGATTAGATAATTCAAATGAACTCAGATGATTCCACAACAGATAGTCCTTCTTGGTTAGAGAAGATACAGAATTCTGTACGGAATATTTTTCAGGTTGTTAATATATTCCAGACTCCAGTGAACCAGTCAGGTACACGTTTAACATTTTACTACCCATATCTTTTATCCGGATAGATTTGACTTATGCCTTTCGCTTGTTCTTTAGATGCTGCTCGTATACGCAAGGAATATGATGAATCAAGTACCAAGTTGTCTAAAATACAGTCTAGAATATCGAGCCTGAAAAAAAAGCTAAAACAGGATTTTGGTTAGTATGACACTGGTGATATTTGTCAATATCATAGCATCTAAATCGTTGATGTATTAGTGATGAAATTGGGGAATAAACTGAAGTTAAACTTCAATATACAGGTCCAGCAAAGGAGTTTTATTCATTCTATGACCGATGCTTTGAGAGCAAGCAGAACAAGTTGCATTTTATCTCCTCTACCAGTTTACTCTCTCTGTTGCATTTAGCATTTTTTGAATCTGAAAATTAGGTAGTCCTATTCATCTCACTTTCTTGTGATGGAAACTTGGGTTCAGGTACACTTACAAGGTCTGCCCCTATAAACAGGCTTCTCAGGAGGAGGGCTATTCCACCACCCGCTTGGGGTAAGGTTTTGGTTGCTAGTTGTAATTTTTGTTAGACTTCTTTTCTCCAGTTCAAGAGAATGCAAGCATTAATTGGTTAAAATAAATATTTTTTTCCTCTAAAAATACAAAATAATTCAGTTTCCTTCGTTTTACAGTCGCTGGGACAAATTTGAGGATTCGTACAAAGTAATGGTATTTTCTGAAGGTGATAAATGCTGGAATGGCCCTGATAGGAGTTTGAAGGTATATGTTTTCAATTTTGAAAATTATATGCAGTCGTTTCTTACAGTTTTGCTGGACTATTTTGTATGTATTCCTTCTGAAATAATTAGATTCAGTGAGTTGATTAGATGTAAAATGTTTAGAAAAATTATATAAAATTCAATTTTTTCTATAAGCATATTAACAGATATAGTAGTGCATCCTGGGTTTGCCACTGATTCTCAGGGGGTTCTAGTTTGTGAACTGTGCGAGTACATTTTCAGTTTCCATAAATTCCCATGAAAGCTGGCTCTGAATTTGTGGACCTTCTTTGATTAATGGCTTTATGTTATTAACAGGTCAGGCTGAAATGCGGGTTGACATATGAGATTACTGATGTAGATGAACCAAGCCGCTGCGAGTAGGGATTGATATTTTCTGCTCTTTTTGTCAATTTTTTCTATTTGATGCTTTTTCTTTTTCTCATTCCTGTCTCATGGGCCATCACAGGTATGTAGCTTTATTAGCTACCCCGGCCCTTTGTCATGAAGAAAAGCTGAAGGTACTTAACTGATTACATGATAACAAATGTTGTCCTCACCTTTATATGGTATTAATGGGTAACTTTGGAACGTAACAGGAATTACAACACAAACTAGACAAACTGAATTCGGAAATCCCAGAAAAACATGATGAGTTGTAAACATTCAGGATGGATTTTAGCAGGTAAGTTTACTGGGCGGTGCGCAGAGTGATTCATTGCATGTGTGGGATACACGATGAAAAACCACGCAGAGCCAAAGTCATGGTGGAGAATTAACTTCCCTTAGTTTTTCTGGCTGCCCATCGTGATTTTAGCTTTACCGTGGTTTCCTTTGAGACTTGAATTCTGAGATATCAAGTTATATTTTTTGAGCAGGTAGTATGGAGATCATAGAGCAACTGAAGAAGTGGTTCCCATAAGTTTTGTATGGTAGAGCTTACCCAAATTTGATATTGGTTGGGGTTAGGGAGGGCATAGGAACGGCTTTGACTTGATGTTTGGTAATCCTTATGGCCGCAACGTTCTACTAATGACTAATCCCATTGCACATTTTTCTTTTATTAACTCACAATGACTACCTGGTCTCTCTGTCTCTCCTTGTACTTGTCAATTCCATTTCCAAATACTTGATAGCCAAAGTAACTTATGCCAATTTTTTGTTAGAATTGGATTGGCAATATGTCAATTTTTAGATGGATAAATGGTTCGAACAACCATCATCTCTCTAATACCATACTGGAAATATGTGGAATTTGCATATTTTGTTTGCCTAGTCTCATGAGACATATAATGATATGGTTTAGTGTTAAACAATTCTTAAATTTTTTTTGGTCTAACAATTCTGGCATTCGTCTCAACCTAAAAAGCTTGTAAGGGCATCCCGGTCGTTACACTCAACTCAGTTTAGGGGTGTTACTTCATAAGGGTGTTTTAAGATATTGCTCCAAATGTCTGATACACAAGATGGTGAAATAACTTGTTCATAAATATCTTTTTTCAAAATTAAACATGCAATTACCAAATAAAAAAATTGTCCAAGAAAGTCATTGTGAATCTATATAGGAAAAGGCATGACATTAAATTGAGAATAAATACAATTAATTTTTATTGGATAAATGGATGATGACAATATTGATCTGAGTGAGTACAAAATGTATAATACACAACAAAATACTCACTTTGGTCCCTGAATGTGTCACCCGTTGTCAACTTCGTCCCTAAACTTTAAAAATCCATTTTGCGGTCCTTAAAAGTGGCAGACGTCAGTCAAATTAGTCGCTCCGTTAGTTTTGGTCAACTAACAGAGATGACGTGGCTGTTAAATGTTGACGTGCTAAACGTTAGACAAATTAGTCCTGAATGTGGTAAATGTTGAGCCACACAATCTAATGCATATATTATGAATTTAATTATATTTATGTAAATGTTAGATGTTAAATTGAAATTGAAATGTAAATATTTAAATTATTTTTCTTCATTTCCTCATCTTCATCATTCTTCTTCCTCTCCCTCACCAGACCCTAGAACCTAGAAACCAGAACAAAAACACAATGAGTTCTGAAAAGATTCCCATGTCATTTGCCCTTGCTATTGCCATTAGGTTTTCCAACGCCTATTATTCTGATTCCCCATTTTCAAATTATCAATTCCATTAGAACCCATTTTTTCGAATGACAAGTGTTACCCATGAACCAAAACACTATTAGCAAAACATTGGAATGATACAAAAAGATCTAACGAATAAAAAAATCAGCAAAAGACATCATATCAACGAACAAAAACAAATTCCCACCATCAAAATCGCATAAAAAACCAAAAAAGCGCGTCAAAAAAGGAAATTTGGAAGGGGCATGGAAGTACCTAAAGAGGGTTAGGGGTAATGGAAAGGGAGCATTGAGATTAAAGAGCAAACAGAAAGGAAGGAAAAAGATGGAGAAGGGGCATACGAGGATTGTAGAAAAGAGAGAAGTGATGAAGAAGAGGAAAAGCGAGGTCACCGTTGAAGATTGAAGAAGGCAAGAAGGGTATGTTTATTTTGTGTAGAGTGAACGAACACAACACTTCCATTGGGTTTTCCGTCAGAGAGATCAAAGCAAACAACATCGTTCTTGTTGTAACTCAATGCAAACACCTGGTTTCGATCTCACTCGAGTGGTGGCTGATAGTGTCTGTGGGTTCTGTTGAAGATGGTTGAAGTGAGAGGAGGGGAGAGAGGGAGGGAGAAGGAGAAGAAGAAGGGGAAAAGTCTAAAAACTCCAGGTGCAAAGTCTAAAGTGCCTATAGAGCACCATGGAGCAAAATATTAATTGTTCACCCTAGTGGACACTAGGGATGGCAACGGGTAAGATCGGACACGAATTTTACAATTACCAAATCCAAGCCCAAACACAAACCCTTATGGCGATAAAATGAAATCCATGCCCAAATCCATTGGATTTCGGATTCACCCGAAGCCCAAACCCAAACTCATTAGTTACGTAAAATAGCAACCCGATCTTGAATGTACTTTCATAAAAAAAAGTGAAATTCATATAAAGAAAAACAAAATTACTATTCATCATCCTCATCCATCACCAAAGTGAGACAACAATAGTTTAGAGTTTACTTTTTCAAACATACAAAAGTACAATTAATCATCAAACACTAAGAACAAAGTTTATAAATATATATGTATGAGAGTTTTTTTTTGTAATTTTATGTTTCGGGTATCTTTGAGTTTGAGTTTGGGCAGGTATGGACACATATTTAACTAATACCAAACTCAAACCCATAAATGGCTACAGTAACCGGCAAAACCCAAACCCAAACCCAAATCCAGTCAACTCGAATTTTACCCGTCAAATCGGATCGGATTTGGGCGGATACTCATGGGTTTGAACAAAATTGCCATCCCTAGTGTACACCTAAAGTAGGTCAGCCATATGTCCAGCCTTCTTTTTTACTTTATTAAAAAAAATTAAAACATCAAGAGTAAAATACACTCACCCCCCTCAAGATTTGTGAGAATCACACTTAGCTCCATTCTTATCCAAAATATGGACTCCACCCCAATAATAATCTCACAATTACACTTAACTCAATTATTCTCTAAATTCTACACTCCACCCCACCCCCTTCAACACCATCCAAAAAATGCTAACGGAATATTCTTTTAACTCAAAATTAATTAATTTAAATATAAATACATTACATTATCTTCTAACTAAATAATATATAAACTTGTTTTTTAAAAAAAAAAGTAGCACGAGATAATCATTGCTCATTCAAGTAAACAAATCATTGTTATTTGGAGAGCAGCACAAATGATTTACAATAAAGCATGTTCTGGCCTTCTTGGTGTAATTCCAAATTCATAGAACTAGAACATTTCTTAAACGAGAACAACTTCTGTTTTACTTCTTCCAGATCTGAGTTACGTAGCTTCCAGCTAAGTTTGAAATCATCCTCTTCAAGGCAACAACATTTTCCATCACAAATTTGGCAAAACTTAACTCAATGTCAGAACCATCAAAACTCAAAAACTTTACCACTAAGTTTACTAAAAAAATTTGTCAATAAGTTTACTAAACTTTCAAAATATAATTGTGTTATGACGATATGTGATTACCTTAGTTATTAGGTTGTATGAGCACTTAAGCACATGGCATTTTAAGTTCTAAAATATATGTTGTTTAAGGTTATACACAGGTATTAAGAACTCATCATTTGATAAATATTTTGACTGAAATACTCCATATTTAAATTTGAGTTATATTAGAGAGAGAAATATTTTGACCATAATAAACATCAAGTTTAATTATTATTTTTTATTTGGAGGTATTCAAAATATTTTATAAATATTTAGAATATTTACAAAATTATAGTACAATTATTATTTGGTTAGAGGATAATGTGATTTATTTATCATTTATATTTTAATTAATTAATTTGAGTTAAATGAATATTCTGTTAGCATCTTTTGGATGGTGTTAAAGGGGTGGGGTGGAGTGAAGATTTCAGAGAAGAATTGAGCTAAGTGTAATTATGAGATTATTATTGGGGTGGAGTGTATATTTTGGATAAAAATGGAGTTAAGTGTTATTCTCACAAACCTTGAGGGGGTGAGTGTATATTACTCAAACATCAAATATTTGCAAACTAAAAAGGCCCATCTACCTCATCAAAAGGGACAAAATAATACACATGATATGTTTTTTTTTAAATAATAATACACATGATATGCACTCATAATATTTTATTTTTGACGGTGACACTCACAATTTGACACTTATATAATCTTTTTAAATTTTCATTCAAAAAAGATTTAAAATAATAATAATAATAATAATAATAATTTGACCTTGTACTAAAAATCTTTGAAATCTTTTTCCCCTGTAGGAGTATATATTTATTCGCCGCATCTTGTCCGATTGTGCTTTTCTTGGAGAACAAGTGGCTTTACTTTCTTCGCTATAAAACGCAGACTCAGAATCAGGTTGCTACTAATCTCAGATGGCGACGACGGCGTTGAACGTTCCACAGATGAGGCCCAAGACGAAGATCGTCTGCACGCTCGGACCTGCATCGAGGTCTGTGCCCATGGTCGAGAAGCTTCTCCGAGCAGGCATGAACGTCGCTCGATTCAACTTCTCTCATGGCTCCCATGAATACCACCAGGAAACGCTTGACAATCTCAGGGCCGCCATGGAAAACACCGGTATTCTCTGCGCCGTCATGCTCGATACTAAGGTATCAAACTCTTTTTCGTTTTCTGTTTTCTTCCAAACCCCTACGTTTTGTTTGATTGATGATTGGTTACGTTTCTGATAGGGATTTAGACTGCGTTTTTGTGTGTTAATGTATGAGTTAATCTGAGATAGTGTTGCTTAATGCACCTTTAATCACACATAGATTAGGGTTAACTGTTCAAAAGATGGTAAGTATTCACAGCCTGTTTAGTTGCCAATAGATTAGTTATTTTTTTAATAGGCGAATGAATGTTAGTTGTTAGTAATGTTAAGTAAATTAGTCGAGACAATGCTTTTGCTTTTACCCGAGTCAATAATGAAAAGGAAGTTGAACTTACTTTTCGCTTAAGGAGTGAGAAACAGGATCCGATGAGTAAATAAATGGACACTTATTGAAGGAAATTGTTGGATAGACACTTGATTGGATGGGTGATGTGAAGAGGAGTCATATTATGTGGTAATATATGATGAGAGGTATAGGAAGAGAGATGTGACATATGATGTGGTCGAGAAAGAGAGATGGAGATAGAGAGAAAAACGATGACTACTGATTGAAACATAAAACATTCATTGCATTAACTGTTAGGAAAGCTGCATTTTCTAATAAATATATGTCATTTTTTTATTGCTTAACCAATGATTTAACTGCTGTCATTAACATCTAATTATTAGAGTTTGATTTGATTGAAATCAATTTTAATAATGTGTAGTTACATGTCAAATCCCTTCTAATCTGGTTTTATATCGAGCTCAATGGCGTAGTGGGATGAGGCTTTGTTGTTGTTGTTGTTGTATAGTTACATGTCATGATTAGGTCGGTTCACTCTCTCACCTGGTACTCATATATTAGTCCCATCAAGTGAAAGATGATAGGAGTTGGTTTTATACTCAATCTTACATGGATGGTTAATATCAGATTTAAGTAAAACCAATCTTGATAATACATGTTCGATTAGTTAAGTTTATGTTTTCTCTATTTCACATGAACAGACTCACACATTATCCATAATTATGAAGAATAGTTTATAACCTGATCATTTGGGCATATTGTGTTTCTTATCATGCATTGAATGCTTATTCGGAATGAATCCAAGGCATAGCTGTTGTTTGACCTAATAAAGTGAACTACATTCTCAAGTTCCTTTCATATCCATCTTTCATTTTATGTATCTATCTACATTGATGTAGGGGCCTGAGATTCGAACCGGATTTCTCAAGGATGGCAAGCCGATCCAACTTAAACATGGTCAGGAAATAACCATTTCAACTGACTATAGCATAAAGGGAGATGAGAATACGATCTGTATGAGCTACAAAAAGTTGGCTGAGGATGCGAAGCCTGGGAGTGTCATACTCTGCTCAGATGGCACCATATCATTTAAAGTCTTGTCATGTGACACAAAATTGGGTTTGGTTCGATGCCGCTGTGAGAATTCTGCCATGCTTGGCGAGAGAAAGAATGTTAATCTGCCTGGAGTTGTAGTTGATCTCCCGACTTTGACTGAAAAAGACAAGGAAGATATCATGGCCTGGGGAGTTCCCAATAAAATTGACATGATTGCGCTTTCTTTTGTTCGAAAAGGTTCTGATCTGGTGGAAGTTCGGAAACTGCTGGGACACCATGCTAAAAACATTCTTCTCATGTCAAAGGTATGATATGTTATTGTCATCGTCATCAATTCATCATTATTACTTATTATTATCATGGAAAAAATTAGTGATTTTGGAGCTGGTTTGAAAATGTGTCTGAGTCAAGTATGATGTCAAGAGGTTCAGGCATTATCATTGTTAATGTGAGTTATTGGATAGCATCAAACAAATTTTTGAAGATCTTTTAAGGGACTATCTTTCGAGATTCTACTAATGATTGTTATCACTGATACATGTTAAATTTAATTACTTATTTCTGATCATTTTTTTCCTCTCTATTACTTTGAACGTGTGTGGCAGGTTGAAAATCAGGAAGGGGTTGCAAATTTTGATGAAATCCTTGCAAACTCAGATGCATTTATGGTGGCACGTGGTGATCTTGGAATGGAAATTCCAATAGAGAAGATATTTCTTGCACAGAAAGTGATGATTTATAAGTGCAACATCAAAGGAAAACCAGTTGTTACTGCAACCCAGATGTTGGAGTCAATGATCAAATCTCCTCGGCCAACAAGAGCTGAAGCTACTGATGTTGCAAATGCAGTCCTGGATGGCACTGACTGTGTGATGCTTAGTGGTGAAACAGCTGCTGGAGCTTATCCAGAACTTGCTGTTCAAACAATGGCTAAAATATGTGTTGAAGCAGAGAGCACCCTTGACTATGGAGATGTGTTTAAAAGGATAATGGAGCATTCACCAGTACCTATGAGCCCATTGGAGAGTCTAGCTTCTTCTGCTGTTAAAACAGCCAACTCAGCTAGAGCTGCTCTTATCTTGGTTTTAACTAGAGGAGGAAGTACTGCAAAATTAGTGGCGAAATACAGGCCAGGCATGCCAATTCTTTCTGTTGTTGTTCCTGAGATTAAGACTGACAGCTTTGACTGGTCATGCAGTGATGAGGCCCCAGCCAGGCATAGCTTGGTATTCCGAGGATTAATTCCAATTTTAAGTGCGGGTTCTGCTAGAGCTTCTCATGCAGAAACAACCGATGAAGCTATAGAATTTGCGATTCAACATGCCAAGACAAAGGGTCTGTGCAATAATGGAGATTCTGTTGTGGTTCTGCATCGTGTGGGTAATGCATCAGTCATCAAAATCTTGACTGTGAAATGATCTCCAGTTAAGAGTACGGTGAAATTCTACAGCAGTTTTGACAAAAACAATTTTGTGGGGAAGTGGTCATCACATACATTTTCTGGTTTACATTGGATGATGCAAAACATCAATTAATTTTTTAGGATGGTTCCTATCCATATCTTACTGTTTTTCTTTTTGATGTTTGATTTATAGTTCTTGGTTTTCAATTTTGTGGCGACTTCTTTTCATTTGTTAAGATTACGTACGAAAGATTTGGTATACTGAAAGTGGCCATCTTCAGGATTTTGATTTTCTTACTGGCAGTGTTTCAGATCTGAAATTTGTGGGTACGCATATATGCACAATTCTCATTTTATGTTCCCTTTTTCACTTATATTTTCACTTTCGTGCAAACTTGATTATGGATGAAAAATCATGTCAATTTAGTGAACTTATATGAATTTTATGTTGAAAGGAGAGTTAAAGTGAGTGTTGTTAGCACTACTCTTATAAGGTATCTAATTGCTAACAAATCACAATATTTTGAAGGCTTGGAACTATATGTGAATATGTCCATTAAGTCTTGGCACTATATGTACTACATCCATTAAGCACATTCCTACCTGAATTGTGGCTTTCTACTGGTTCCTTAGCCTAGTTAGCTGAAGACTTATGTAGCGTTTGGAAGCTCAATAGAACGGAACAGAACATAACAGGACCACACAATTAATTACATATATATCCTTACCATGTTTAATGTTTGATTACATTAAAAGTATATTCAATAGAATAACTTTTTTATATATATACAAATATAACTTATAAAACTTAAAAATTATTATTATTTTGACTTTCATCACGTTCTCCAATATTGATTTTCAAATTTCAATCTCGTTCATAAGAACAACGTCAATATTGATAATGAATACTGGTTTTCAATCTCATTCATCATGCTCTCCATATTGATATTGATATGATGTTATCGTGCAGTCGAATAAATTGTTATAAATAATCGTGAGAGCAATTGATGTTACTGGTAAATGATGAAAAAAAAAGAAGTGAATTGATAAGGTGATATAAGTTTTAAATTCATGGGCAATTTTGTCTTATAATTGGGTGTCCTGTTCTGTTCTCTTCCGTTCGACCATTTTTTACAGAACTAAAATGTTCTATTCCAAAGCCTTATGTCATGTTTTGTTCCATCTTAAAAACATAACAAACACTGAATTTATTCTTATATGTCTACCAAACGCTGCCTAAGTCTTCTAACATATATGGGCTAGCCCCACTTTTCAACCACTATCTATATATTGCGCTAAAATCTCACTTAAAAATGTTGATTTTATAAAAATAAAAAAATAATTGGCACATCAAAAAGATAAATTGCACCCTTAAGAGATTGATCCATGGACCTTTTCAACCAACCCGCATGTCACTTAGCTCTTACCACTTGACATATCGTTGGAGGATTGATTTTATAAAAATTAAACCAATAAATGTGTTAAAAATAATGTATTGCCAACATATAAAAAAATGTACCGTACACTATAACATAACCAATTCTGCTTTTTGCGGTTAATTTTTATCTATCAATTAATGATTTAATTTTTCTAAAAACGTATAAATAGAGTTTCAAATAGGGCTTTTCTCAGCAACTTAGTGCAAAGCCCTCCAAATTCCGCAGCTGTGGGCGGTGATTTGTGAATGGAAAGCAGAACAAAGAACTTGTAAGATTCAGTTGAGTGATTCTTGAATTTGCATTATTCATGATGATGGACGATTTGCCGGACGCACTTCTTTGCCACATACTTTCTTTTCTCCTAACCAAGAAAGCCGTTGCCACAAGCGTTCTCTCCAAGAGGTGGATTCATTCGTGGCGATCACTCACCATTCTCTACTTTGACGATCAAGACTATTTCATCCTCAGAGGCGGCGAAGATAAGGGCCATGCTCACTTTGCTCAGTCCGTGAATGCAGTCATCCTCTCCCGAGATGATCACCAACCTATCCACAAATTTCGCCTCAATTGTTTCAATGCTAGTTCTAAATATCTTGATATTCTCAATGTCAACGCATGGCTTAATGCGGCAGTGGATCGCCATGTTCAGACCTTAGATATCTCCCTCTGCTGTGAACGACGAACACCGTTAATCTCGTATGTCATATTCAATTCTACCACTCTTGTGGTTCTCAAGCTGCAGCTGTTAAATTTGGAACCTCCGGTTTCCTCTCTTGATGTTGACCTTCCGTTGCTTAAAGTCCTGCATCTGCAAAACGTGGTTTTCTCAAAACACGATTGTCTCGCAATGCTTCTTTCTGGATGCCCTATTCTTGAGGATTTCAAAGCAAGGGATTTATGTTTTGGTACTCATGTTACTGACAAGGAGTTTAAAACTTCACCTAAATAATTACATTTTTTAAGATGCGTTACAACCTTAAAAACATAGAGTTATTTTGAAACGGAGGAAGTACACAACTAAACAATCATACAGAATCCACCTCTCTCCTATCTCTTCTCCACCTCAATCTACCAAACACAGTATTAACCATTAAGTTACTATAGATCCACACAAGCAACCTAATTTGGTTATATACTAGGAGTATGCTTTTTTTTTTTACCTAAATTGGTTTTGCAATAAAAATATTCCAATAAAAAAGGAGAATCTAAATGGAATAAATTCGACGAATCCAATCCAATATATAAAAAGAAAAGAAAAATAGACAGTACCACTGTCACGGAAACCCAGCAGCCAACAAGGGTCAAACAAGCGTTGTCTGATCGGGAACAAGTGGCTTTCCTTCCTTTTTCGAAAACCAATCAGAGTTAGGTTGCTGATCTGAGATGGCGACGGCGACGGCGACGGTGGCAGCAGAGAAGAAGCCCAAGACGAAGATCGTCTGCACGCTCGGACCCGCATCGAGGTCTGTGCCCATGGTCGAGAAGCTTCTCCGAGCAGGCATGAACGTCGCTCGATTCAACTTCTCTCATGGCTCCCATGAATACCACCAGGAAACGCTTGACAACCTCAGGGCTGCTATGGAAAACACTGGTATTCTCTGCGCCGTTATGCTCGACACTAAGGCATGAAACTCTTTTCTTTTCTGCTTTTTTTAATTTTTGTGATCTTGCGTTTTCTTTGATATACTTGCTAAGATGATATGAGAGTCGATCTGATAATTAAAATTAGATTTAAGAATATCATAAATTCAACTAGTTTTTCAAACAAAGATTCAGAGATATCGAAGAGGGTAGCTCAGTTGGCAACGCAGGCTGCCTGTGTGGGAAGAGCTCTCGGGTTTGATCCTCACACAATATACTTTGGGGGAGGATAGGAGCCTTAACTAAACTGTGACTAAATCTCGAATCTGACGGCATCCAGAAGGTGACTTGGATACCGGATGTTTATACCGAAACGAAGATTCAGAGATGATATAATTAGCGACTTTAATTGAAATTGATAGTACAATTATACTTGATAGTTAGTTACCTTTACCTAATACCGTTAAAGCACTTTGAATTTCTCGAGCTTGGTTCATTACCTCATGATTGTTGAAGCCCATGGCTGGTTTCTCATTGAATCAACTATTACTATAAAAAGAACTTTAGAAGATATGCACCCTTCAAACATTTTCCCACATTCCTTTTCCAAAACAACTTTCTCTTCAAAACTTGCAAACTTGTTGGATTTCCATTCTTTGCTCATAAACATTCTTATTAGAGCTCTCTTATTATCATGAATCCACACCAAGGTTACAGAAGATATATCAAAGTGAGTGATGTTTGGTCGATCATTCCCTTCCGTGAACTTTTGGAACAAATATATGAGAAGCCCTTGAATATATGTAGGTTATGATCATTCTCCCCTTTGAATTTGTCAACTCATGAATGGGTATCTCCTTCTCAAAGTCTTATGACATAAATTAATGTAGTGTGCTGCAGAAGGCGTTTAATATATTTCTTCCTTTTCTCCATCCACATCACTTTAGCAACTTTTTGATTTGCTGCTATGTATATTACAACTTTAACTACATTGTCATGACCAACCTCTTTCACAACTTTGTCAAGCCATCTTAAGATTTTGTCCGCTGTTTTGGATATGTGGGATGAATAATAGGCTTTAAGACCATTGTAAAACTGCCTTCTTACCTATCTTTCATTTTATGTCTATCTCATTGTTGTAGGGGCCTGAGATTCGAACTGGATTTCTCGAGGACGGCAAGCCTATCCAACTAAAACAAGGTCAGGAAATAACCATTTCAACTGACTATAGCATAAAGGGAAATACGAATATGATCTGTATGAGCTACAAAAAGTTGGCTGAGGATGTAAAGCCTGGGAGTGTCATACTCTGCTCAGATGGCACAATATCATTCAAAGTTTTATCATGTGACAAAAAATTGGGGTTAGTTCAATGCCGCTGTGAGAATTCTTCCGTTCTTGGTGAGCGAAAGAATGTTAATCTGCCTGGAGTTATAGTGGATCTCCCAACTTTGACTGAGAAAGACAAGGAAGATATCATGGTCTGGGGAGTTCCGAATAAAATTGATATGATTGCTCTTTCTTTTGTTCGAAAAGGTTCTGATCTAGTGGAAGTTCGGAAACTTTTGGGGAGCCATGCTAAGAACATTCTTCTCATGTCAAAGGTATGTTTGTTGTTTTTTTTTTCTTCTGAAAAGATAAGTGATTTTGGAGCTTGTTACAAAATGTGTTTGAGAATTTTGAATCAATTATGATATCCTGGAGATTCCTGTTACTTCCACATGATAGGTGTGATTGGATATCCTTAACAAATTTGTAATGTTCTTCAACGAAAATTGGAGTTTCCTCTGAAATTTGCTACTTCAAATGTATGTGGCAGGTTGAAAACCAGGAAGGGGTTGCAAATTTTGATGAAATCCTTGCAAATTCTGATGCATTTATGGTGGCACGTGGTGACCTTGGAATGGAAATTCCAATAGAGAAGATATTTCTCGCTCAGAAAGTGATGATATATAAGTGCAATATCCAGGGAAAACCTGTTGTTACAGCAACCCAGATGTTGGAGTCAATGATCAAATCTCCTCGCCCAACCAGGGCTGAAGCTACTGATGTTGCGAATGCAGTCCTGGATGGCACAGACTGTGTGATGCTTAGCGGTGAAACAGCTGCTGGAGCTTATCCAGAACTTGCTGTTCGAACAATGGCTAAAATATGTGTTGAAGCAGAGAGCACCCTTGACTATGGAGATGTATTTAAAAGGATAATGGAGCACTCACCGGTACCCATGAGCCCATTGGAGAGTCTAGCTTCTTCTGCTGTTAGAACCGCCAACTCGGCTAGAGCTGCTCTTATATTGGTTTTAACTAGAGGAGGGAGCACTGCAAAACTAGTGGCTAAATACAGGCCAGGAATACCAATTCTTTCTGTAGTTGTTCCTGAGATTAAGACTGATTCTTTTGATTGGTCAGTCAGTGACGAGGCGCCTGCAAGACACAGCCTGATATTCCGTGGGTTGATTCCGATATTAAGCGCAGCTTCTGCTAGAGCTTCGAGTGATGAAACAACTGAAGAAGCTATAGAATTCGCAATTCAGCATGCCAAGACAAAGGGTCTGTGCAATAATGGTGATGCTGTTGTTGTTCTGCATCGTGTGGGTAATGCATCAGTCATCAAAATCTTGACTGTGAAATGATGATCTCCCCTTAAAGGAGCTCTTCAGCTTTGTTTGGCTAAACTCTTTGATTGTTGGAAAGAAGTCTTGTCATGCCTTTTCCAGACTACATTGGATGCGAAACGTCATTTAAACGCATTTATTAGTCTGGTCCCCAGATTTTTCCTTATCCATATATCACTATTTTTGCAATATTTGCCTTATTATTGTAATAATCATTTGGTAAATGGCGACCTTCTTATCATTTGACATGATTATCATGTATGAACCTTTTGGTAAACCGAAAAAGTGCCCGACCTTGGGGTCTTGGTTTTTTATAGTCTTAATGTTTCTTTTAGCGTAGGTATCCACCGCCGACATTAGTGACTAATTCTCTGGCTACAGGTGCTCGCACTAGGCGGTAAACAACTAGCTATGAAATGCGCTCCATTCCTATGGGTGAGCATTGAACTTCTACCTCATGTTTAAGGGACACAAAATGTTTATCATGGTTTTTATGATCTTGATGTTGACAGAGTGCTCCATTATCTGTTTTGGTCGAAATTTGTATGGTTTTCAGATTTTAATTATCAGGTATTAATTTGAAATTTGATACACTTCAATGTTTGGATCCCCCCTCCTTTGTTGCTGCATCACTGTACTTAGATGCAATTAGCTAGTTTTTCTCTTATGTTAATTTTCCTCTTGTAACAAAAAAAAATACTGGAATAAGATACTTTTGATTGATTTTTTTTTATTGTTGATTGATTTTTATTAATAGATGCTTATTGATGCCTCAAGTCAAAAAAATTAGAGAAAAAACAGTCCCTCAAAATTTGAATTACGTGTAGTTTAGTCTCTAATTTTTAAAAAAATGTATTTGGCTAATTAAATTTTGTAAAGTGTGCAAAATAACCATTTCACTAATATTTTAATTAATTATTCATGTTCAATTTATAAACTACCCCGCTTACCCATGACGCTCTGTCCTTTGTTTCTCTTTATTTTATTTCATACAATTTTTTTTTTATCTTTGACGGATGTCACTACCTGTTTGAGAAACAATTGCATGTCATTTGTTATGTTCATAAGCAAAGTGAGTTTTATTACCAATGAGATTTCCGCCATGACATTTACACTTTTTTCGGTTTAGAAGAGAAAGAGAAGCAGAGTTAAAAGAAAGATGTAAGAAATAAAATAGGTTTGGCTTGATTGCACATTTGGTCCCCCACATACACCCTTTCACGATTACGGTCCTCCACAAAAATCAATTGCATAACACCCCTTAACAAATACCTTCGTTTGCAAAATTGGTTTTCCGTTCACTACTTAACAATTTCTGAAGAAAAAAAATTCAAAACCCAAAAATCTATCATCTTCATCTTCTCCTCCCACGATCTTCATCATCTTCTTATATCTGCTCCATCCACTACTTAACTTTTTCTATTTTTTCTTTTATTTCTGTATATATAAAAAGTAACTTTTTCTATTTATATCTTTATATATGAACTGTTTCGAGAAGGAAATAAATGGAATAAATATATTTTGCCTGCTTTACCTTGTAACTACAGATTTACTGTTTTAAAAAAAATCTACAAATTCACTAACTGCCTTTCTAATCAATCACTGGAAAAAAAAGAAGCAAAGCTAAACAAGAAAACCCAGAACAAAATATTACATTCCAGACATCTTTTCCACCTAGATGCAGCACGCAAAGCTAGAATGCAGCGTGCAAAATTGCTTAACCATATGCAGATCGGTCAGTAATGGGAAACTCGAATCTTTTGACACGTAACTAGAATGGCTTCCTTAGCTCAACTCAGGCATATTCAGGTACTGCTTTGAGTTAAAACTTTGGATACCATTTTTACCATAGAATTCACCAATCAGGCACCTCTCTTTCCGACATTTACCATGAGAAATTTGCGAAGAAATGCATATGATACAAGACCCTCCCATACAGGCTGATGAATAATGAAAGAGAAACTCATACCCCGATAAAGGAGTAGGAATAATGCTTTTTGAGCTCTAATTTTGAACAAGTTCGATCTTGATTTATACAATCTCTTCCTGCAAAGGATCAGAGCATATAGTGACTGTCTAAAATATAAATACAAAATCCATAGAATTTGAAAGATAACTAGATCATATTCATAATAAGAAATTTAAATATCAACCAAGTTTTGATATGGGGGTCAAGATGTCAGTAGACACATAGCATCAACTCCTTTCTTTGAAGTAAGAAACAAAAGTGAAAAATATACGGGCAATGACCTAATTTACTTGAAACAGAATTTGTGTGACAAAAAAACATCTTATGCAGTACTGCCATATATGTGAACTGTTGTAAATTCTAGGTGCTTGCATACATGAAATCAGGGTAAATACAATATAATGAAGTTATCATGTTGCAAAAAGTTATTAGTCTACAAAAGAGCATATCATCAACAAAAAGGCATATATCAATCAGATACTTACATCCACCGCCTGGAAAGATTTGCACTTGGATGACTTCTGAGAACCATTAGAGGCTGATGTTGACTCATTCTGGGTAATGTCATTATTACACATCTACAGAAAAAAACCAAATAAAATGAGAAAGATAAAGCATAATTAGGATTATCCAAAGAGAAAAATATGATGGGCCCACAAAACTTGCATCTCCAATCAAAGTATACATACAAAAGAAAGAAAAGAAGGGAAGGGGCATAAAGTGCACTCAAAGAGAACAGAGAATTCTAAACACAGTATTTGAGAAACTAAAAATGAATGCTCGGATCAATGATTGTCCAGTACAAGATTATATATGCTCTAAATGGTGACAACGATTCACTAACAGCTAACCACACTAACTGCAAAATTGACTGGAACTAACTCCAACTAAGTCCTAAGGTTAGGGATTTATGACTTAACAACAGATAAGGTTGGGTGTATTTTACATTATTAGCTTTAGCAAATTGACTTACACTAAGCAAATTCTTAGTTATTTAGGGAACATGCAGCTGGTATTTGAGAATTAAGCTAATCGAGGGGATAATGGGAGACTTAAACCATGTGGAACCTTGTCAAGAGATGGATAAACCTTGTCCATTGCCTATGATGATTTTCTCGGGGTCCTCAAATGGATAGCATTGCTAAATATTCTGAATATTGGGCAGTCCCTAAAATGGCTACCAATTTGGTGAAACTATTTGCTAAATGAGTTGAGGCTTAGGATATTCCAATAATAGGAAAAAGAATTATTTTAGGAAGGAAGTGCAGGGATCTAACAGAATGGACAGCTGTTGTGAGGGGATTGGTGGTTGAGATGTTAGGGAACATACAAAGGAACATAAATATGAAGCAAATGGGGGCCGAGTGGGGAAAATGAAGCAAATGGGGGCCATGTTGCGGCGATATGCCTGAAAGTGTTTACGGATACTTCGGTTGGGGTGTTGGGGATTATGCAAAGGAAGTGAATATGAAGCAAATTGGGGGCTGGGTCGAATAGGCCATCTTTCAGGTTCTATGGGATTGGATTGGATGTAGCCACTGGGCAGCGAAGTCACTCTTCTCTGATACAGTTTCCTTCTTTTTCAGTATTTTGGTTTCTGCAAATAAACTGTAATCAGACCTGTTTTTTTTTTCCATGTTCTTAATCTATTCTATAGTTATCTCATTTCCTATCAGAATGGTAATATATAAGAATATGATAATAAATATTAAATCTAAAGTCTTCTGTCTAATTAAGGTTCCTCAAAGGAAATGAAAATTCCAACAGATATCAAACCCTTCCAGTGTGAAAACTTAATAAAATGCCAGTGCACAGGTACTAGTGTAGATAAATAGCAAAGCAAAGTGTCTAACCAATAACAATTGATAAATATTGAAGCAAACATAAGTATATGGTTCAGTGAAAAATTTAGCCTACCCCAGATGTATATTTGTTTTCTTGACCATCCTCAAACAGAGATGAGTAATATGCTGGATCATATATAGAGCCTCCGAGTATCTCATTGGAATTAGAGCATTGTCTAACTACAGGAGGGGCCACAGGACTCAAAAAACTATTCCGTAAGTCAAAATCAGCTACTCGAGAAGCTGTGTCTACATAGGAAGCACCCAGCCTGTATATTTGAATCCATAACAATGAGGAAAATAGCCTCACTATAAAACCAACAATTTGCATTGCCAGAGTAAGTTTCACTGAAAATATGAAAAATGCTGCATAACTCGCCTCAGAGATATTCCTGCAAACACAACGCTTTTCATCAGATATGAATGAAGAACACAATCATAGTCGTTTTTTTCAATTCATAGAATCATAGAAAATTGGGTCATATAAATTTGTATTATATACTCTGTTCACTGCGCACAGCAGTAACTTCATATGATAATTAATAATACTTGATCTGGATATACTAATTTTTTTTTTGTTACAGATCTGGATATACTAATTTAAGATGCGTGTTTTTGAAATTAGTGTTGAGATTGGGAAAAGAAAGAATGAAGACTTTAAATGATATCTTATTAGAGTACTATGGTGTGTAATGAGATGTGATACAAAATACTATCTCAATGGTCGTAATTATAGTAATAACGTGCTACTGTAGCATATAAACACAAGATTAGACCCACTAATAAATAACATGCCTGTCGAGAAATATAATGAAATCAGGAATTAAATCCAAAGATATGTTCCTCAATTAGATGACTAATTTATTTGGTTTGTGGATTTAAGATATATTATGAAACAAGCTAACATACTACAAAATACTCAGTGTTTATTTGGTTTGTGGATTTAAATGAGAAAATGTATTTATTGAGAGGATTTTAAATGATTTGATGCAAAATAAATTGTTTGGATATTTAAAGAAAGAACTTTTAAAATAGTGAGTATTTTATTAGGGTAATTTCTTGACCTAAAAAACAAGGGATTTAAAATTTTAACACCTTACAAGGAATTTTGAAAATAATCATGTTTTACTTCTCACAGAACCCAATTAATTTTTCCTTTCCTTTCCTTATAATTCCATCCAGACAACATATTTTATAAATTTCAGCAAGACAGCAACGGAAAAGCATCAATTTAATTTCTTATTATTTTAAATTCTTCAAAATTTTGAATTGAATCATCCAAACATAGAGTCAAGATATTCTAACATTACCCCTCTAGTTCAAGTTAACTACACTACAAGCTTGTTACAAATAATAATTAAAAACAAAAAATAACAAAATCATACAGTGGGCTCTACAAAATATAGCAGGAAAAACAACTCAAGGAAGTAGCAGATACCGGAGAGATGTGCATTGCAAGTAAGATAATTTAGCAAGATGGCTGAGATGATGATCAACTGAAAGAGTCTGTTTTAATATCGCATGAACAAGCAAGAAGTCACTTTGCTGGAAATTCTCCCAACAGAAATTTTCTAGCAAGAAGTTTGACGTGTATTCCTTGGTTAGTTAGTGAGTTAGTTAGTTAGGAAGTTAGCTAGAGGGTTAAAGAGGAACGCTATAAATAATGAGACTTAGAGAGGAACTTCTTGTCTGGGATCATGTGTAATTGGGAAGTGGGAACCAGGTTCTCTCATATAACCTGGAAATTCATTTAGTAAATTCAATACAATCAGTTTCCTTCATCTTCAATGGCTGTTCCTAGCGCAATTATACTTCATAAGGACTAAAACCTCTCCAAGTTCAAGAACAACATCAGAAAGCTTCAAACAAGAAAAAAAGAAAAGAAAACATAGGAGACCCAATGAAATTAGAAATTAAATCTGGCATTAAATCTAAGGCTGGTATAATCATCATTGAGTCAAAAAGTCACTGTCGCAGTGATATGTCACCACAATGAGGAACAATGCACAATAGCAAAAAGAAGGAAAAAGTATAGTTTTGACCGTCATCAAATGCAGAACCAGTTGAAAGAAGTGAATGATAGATACAGTCATTTAAAAGAATTAGTTAGTTAACAGAATTGAAGTTATTTAGTGGGTTAGGAGTAAGGCATGTTGCCTATAAGTAGAAAGATGGTTGGGAGGGAGACGTGTCTAATCATTTGAGAATGTATAGGGCCTTTAGGCATTGGGAGGCTTGGTACACCCTCGAAGTCCTGCTATTATACAAGGGAGGATTTTCCCGATTTTGAGAAATAAAGATACAAGTTCCTATCAACTGGTATCAGAGTTTCAATCTTAGAACTGTGGGCAGTGAATCATGAAGAAGTCAGAAGTTGTTCAAGGTTTGGAAAGGTGGAAGAAGGACATCCTTGACATTCTTGAAGAAATTAGAAAAATAACTGCAAGATGGAGTACAAAGCGTATGGAGATACCAATTTGAAGGAGGGAATGCATATAGGTGGCCTATCAATGTGGAAAGGAAATTTGATACCATGAGTATATCTAAGGAGGAGAAACTAACTTGGGAAGCAGAAGCTGCGAGAGACTTACACTTGGTGGCTTAGGTGGAAAGGAAGCGATCCACATGCAAAATGGCGGGAGTTCGTGAAAGCTTTGCTCAAGAAATTCCAGCCAGAATTTGATCCAAACTTGTTATTTCGAGGCTAGAGACAAGTGCAAAAAAGGAAGAAATGGGAGAAATACTTTGTCAAATTATAAACTACAACTAAGAAATACCGCATAAATCAAGAATGGAGGATTTTGAAGGAAAAATTAGAGGGTGGAGTACAGAAGTCTCAACGAGAAAGAGATCCAGAAAAAATGTTCTGGGACCAGCAGTACAAGGCAAGTTTCGCGGACATGAAGACCAAGCTTCCTTCCGCCTGAACTTCCGTACTATGGTGCGGGTATGGTGGTGGTCAAACAGACAGGGGCACAGATATGTGGACCGAGAAGACTTAGTGTGCAGCGGCCAAGGAGACCCCTATAACCAAAGGAAAAACATCAAGATCAAAGACCATGTTTTGGCATGAAAGCGCCCAGGCATAGACGCTGTGCCAGAGTGTAGCGGATATACTCTCCAGCCACTTGCTGAGCAAATGGGCTGAGCCCAAACAAACTGAGAGAGTTGGATAAGTGCAAAGGAATTACCTTATGGACTTATTGGGCCAAATTCAACCTGGTGATGGTATTTAAGATCAAAGGACAATAGATCTTCTGGCAACACACGGGATGTTTCAACTGAGAGGGCATTCTTACATGCCAATGACTGGATCTTTATGCTTTCAGCAATGTGATCCAGGAGGAGGCTGTGATTGTCCCCATTATGAACCTTTGGAAGCATTGTTCAGTTTCTGTGCTTGTACTCAATCCTTCCCCTTGAGGACAAGATGAATGTTTAGGGGGGGGAGTATTGATAGCTACAGTCAGTTAATAGAATTGTTATTTAATAAGTTAGTCAACAGAATAATAGTTTGCTAGTTAGCTAGTGGGTTTGTGAGTAAGGCATGTTGTTGAAAGGGAGGGGTGTCTTTGGGACTTGGGAGGCTTGGCAGACCCTTGAAGTTTCTGCTATTGTCTCTGTAATAAAGGGAGGATTTTCCTATTTTGAGAAATAAAGATACTAGTTCCTCAAAGAATAACTGAGATTAAGAAAAGGTTGTCAAGAAGTTCTGGATTTCAGGGAATTCTAGCAATGAACAGAGCTAAGTCACGTAGGACGATACCACTGTAAGATGTTGAAACTAAAGTTCATAGGGATTGAAAGAGGGGAATCAGAGGATAAAGATTCTTATTTCTGAATATTTAATGAAATTCTCAAGAAAAAGACCATATCTAGGATTAAAAAGGGGGAAGTTAAGGCATGTAACATGAAAGATTGTAACACAGGTTGTAAGTTCCAAACTAAAATGGAAAACTTAGATTCAAACACATACAGACGCACATATAAAACACAACATTGTATCAGGGATACTCAGATCCTACCTAAAATGGAAAACTTAAATTGAAAGACCAAAACGTGTTTAAATAACATATATGAGCAAAATAACCATATTACCACAATAGAAAGTACATGCATTCAAGTTTGAAAGTAGGTCCATGTTCTCTGACTACAGAAGGACATTACCAAGTTGAAAGAAATAAAATTAATGTCTAAAATAAGAACAGAACCAAAGAAAAATGAGTTATGAAACGTGCAAAACAGAACAACATCAAATTTAGAGAAAAACTTTGAACAGGCCAGGGAAGAAGCAGAGTAGAGTGATAATGAATTTCAAAAAAAGATGACAGTAATGTAACCGGAGTGCAAAGGTGGAAATGATGACTGAAAAATGCCAGTAATGATGATTACCAAAGGATACTTGGAAAACAATGATTGAAGGATATTGACCACTAAAGGACGTTGGTCACAACTGACAACAGCTGTAAGGAATATTGCAGCATACACTCAGTATACCAACTGCACTCATTGTCATAGACTAATTGCTCATTGCCTCATTGTACTCACTGCACACACTGTAATAGCGGCCACTGTTGGTATTATCTACTACATCTAGTTTTAACCAACTGTAATAAACTCTAGCTATTGCTTGGATTCCTTGTATATATTTTCCCCCAGTCTTATAATTGCTACAGTACTCGAGAATCTCAGTTTGTGATCACAATCTCTCACTCACTTTCTCTCTGATTCTCTTAAATCTAAATGTGGCATCAAGAGCCCCTAATCCATTTCAATGGCTTCCACTCTGAATCTAATAGGAGCAAATCCTATGTAACACACTTCCAGAGATAAAGCCCTGTTTGGTCTGCCAGATGCAACATGTCATTAGTACGAAACCTATTGCATGTACAAGAATGACTTAATCTTAGCGGGAAGTTCACTTAGAAAATGAGTTTTCTTAGAGAGAAATTTCACTGTTTTGTTAGGAATTGGAAAAAGGACAAATGAAATGAGTCTCACAGTGCAAGTGTTTCCAAATTCAGTTCTTTTTGGTCATTCAGGTATTGAGAGAAGTAGAAGCCCAAAAATATGTTGGCACCTGATAGAAGCTGGATGAGGGATTGTTTGGAAAAGAATGTCAATGGAGGTAAAGAAAACCCTCTAGAAAGACATAACTCGGACGCAAAGATCTGCCAAAAACATGTTACAAGGGCAATTAGTCTGCTCTAACAAGACACAAAGGTCAGCGGCAGGAAAGAGACATCTCCGTGGGGCATAAGTTTCAGTGGCCTCAAGTATGTCAGTTTGAGTAATTCACATCCCATCCTGCCCACTCTCGGGTAATTTTCTCTCTGCAACCTGAAGCCACACGATTGATACACTAATGGGAAATGCCACACTCAGTCCAACTTGATGCCACAATTGCAATGCTGAGATATACATACATAGCTATCAAATGAAATGAAAAATATCCAAGAACTCACTCTTCTTCTCTCTAGTCCCAGTTTGGATTAGCTTCTAATTTATAGGAGCTTTGCAACTGATATAAGCATACGGTTCATAATAAACGAAAAATTACCTCATAAGTTTATAGGTATCTATCTATTAGGGTTCTAATTATTAGGGCTGTTAGGTTAATGAAAAACAGTATTCATTGGTTCTTGGTCTCAACTATATAGTCTACACTCTACCATGGTTAATCAAAAATAAATTACAGTACGCACCAAATTTCGTGAGTGAAGAGAATGAACCAAGAAATATCGAGCAAAATGGCGCAGAAGAGAAGGAAAGCATAGGTGCGGCCAAGGCTCTGACTGCTACTCTCAATGGCAACCAAAGCGAACAACGCGATTGCAACATTTATGAGCGATACACCATTGTACAATGCTCCAAGCGATCCAATCAACGCGCATCCAATCTAGCATTTTCAGAATTCAATACATTAACATGAAATCGTGAATGCGCGTGCGGTGTCAATGAATGAATTGAATGAATAGATAGATACATACATACCTGAATGTAAATGAGGATTACAGCGAATGATTGAAGCCTATCGTAATCGCGAATCCATGGCTGTATTCGATCTCTCAAATTGAAACAGAATGAACAACCACAAAGCACCATAAGGATTAAGCTTTCTTTCAATCAACCACAATAATCAAAATTGAATGCTTCTGCAGCAGCATCATCAAACAGTGAGGTTTTTATTTCTTCTGCAAACTACGTTGTGTTTCGCAATCTCGCTCTTTCTTTTTTTCTTTTCTTTTCGTAGTATCTGTCTCTGCTGGCGAGAAATGAGGATTTGCCAATTTTGGGGAGCGAATTGGCATAATAGCGCAGCAATAAGTTGTAACCCCTTTTCTCCCACCTGTGAGTCTGTAACCAACTTTTCTCCCCTGCACTCGCTCCCACGGCAATTCAATGGTTTTTGTTTTTTTGTTAAGGATAATTTCGTCCTTTTAATTATTATTTCATTTTGACCCTTAATAAAATAGTAATAAGTTTAATATTGTATATCTAGTATCTACCCTTTATATGTTAAACTAGTATTTTTTACCCGTGCGGGGATATTCATTTTTTTATGGCGTAAAATTTTAAAATATGTGTTATTATTGTTATATGTATTAAAAGATAATGGACATTGATATTAATATCACCCACATCTATCATTTTCATCCCCAATGTGTATCACACTTTAAAGTGTGTTACATTTTCTACCGCTACACATTAGGGTGGTTGGTATTAATAAGAGGGTGTGTAGTACTTTTAACAATGGCCAAAGATAATTTACAAATTAATAAAGGATATAGTTTAATTTTAGATATAAGAACATATTAATTTGTAAATACTTTTTCATGATAAATGTGTTGGTTTTTGTCTTTGGAGAAAAGAAACTATTATATATATATATATATTTATATGTATTTTTCATCCTTATTTATGTTAATCAATAAACATATAAAAAGAAATCTAAGAAATAAAATGGAGTAAAAAAAAAAGAGAAAAAATGAAAATACATAAGAGTTTTAAGCTAGGCAAATTTGATGTGAATTTAGGTAATGTGAATTTAGGTAATTTTCATATAGATTTTTATTTTTTGTTTCATGTAGAATGAAAGTAACTTTCCCCTAAGAGAGATAACCTCATAATGATATGAATGTTCTCGACTCGAATCCTTCAAAGAAAGACGTCTTACCCAAAAAGAAGGTAATTTTCATTTTTCTGTGTGGAGGTAACAGTAGTTTTCATATAGAATAATTGTTCATTGAGCACAAAAACATTAAAAAATGGAAAATATAAATAGGTTTTGACTCGGAAAGTTTTAATTCAAGTCCTAGTATTGTGACCTATGAAATACATAGAGATATTCATTTTTGTTTATAATGTGTATTTTTTCATATTCTTAGTTATTTTTATAGATTTACTAAAAAGAAGAATCATGAATTATAAGAATACAATTCATTTTAAATATAAAAATTGTTGAATCTGCTTCACACCGGTGTTGTCATGCCTGAAGCCGATGAGTTTAGTGGATGTTCTTGGAAGTTTATGCATCTTGGAGTTCTGGCGGATTTGTTTTGCGTTTTTTTAAGCCAGGAAAAGGTTTTTACTTAGATATCCAAATAACTTTACTATGGAGTATGTATATGAATCTCAGATAGAAAAGAAGAACTTACCTAGAATAAATTGGTGCCCTTGACTAACTAAATCCCAAAATAATTTGTGCACTTGGTATTTTCATCATTTCACCTTGAATTAATCTCAGTTGCAAGGTCTTCAGAACTTACACTTAAGCTACTTAACGCTCAATTCCTAATATGCTTCCACCAAACATGGTTCCTTTCAACTGTGTACCCAACCTCGAACTCCATCATCAATATCGCAAGTTTTTGGTCTTACACGGATGAACTATCACAACTAACATTTCTTCGTTATTTTCTTGGCTTAAGTACACCACCATCTGGTCTGCGTATAAGCCTCAAAGTGTACACACCAGTTGATTGCCTCTGCAATTTTCATTCTTATTTTAACAAAATAAACCTAATGATTTAGGGGAGTCTAAAAAATTTAATATAATCAATCAATGTATGAAAAAGACTCACGCCGAATAGTGTAGCGCAACATTTATATGCATATTTGTCTTCCCATCCTTTTCACTTTCTATTAATCCACATTTTTTCAACTAAATGCCCATTAACATCTAACATAAAAAAAGATAAAGATTAATAATAAACTACAATGTGGAGCATGCAATTGCTGTTGTATGAGAAGTAACCTAGCAAGTATTATTCATTAGCAAAACCCGTTTTGCTAGATTATTTTAACCGTTTGGCTAGGTTTTGGTTAGGTCTGCAGAATCCTAGAGGGTATTTTTAGGCTGGTTTTGCTTTTTGGATCCCCTTTGAGGAGGGTGAATATCATGTATATCTCCTCATCTTTATTTCAATACATTTTCACTTTCAAAAAAAGTATTAGTCATTAGCAGTTGTCTGAATTTTAGGAAGTGGTACATTATCATATTTTGCTCCATAAATTGTGTCACTTGTAGTCTCTTTAACTTTAGAGATGCCCATTAAAGTAATCTTGTATTTATACTTTGTGACTCTACTTTTCTTAGCAGAAGTTTGAACCACAAAATTCTGAATCATATAAACTTGTCATTCACACAATGTGTCACTAAACTGTGCTATTTGACTCCGGCCAAAGGTTGCATGGATCTTCGAGTGCTGTTTTATTTTCAAAATGAAAATTTTCAATAATACAAATTCATGGTTTTGTATGGTAAAAATAAATAGTTTGAATTAGGTACCATGAGAATGGGAAAAACTATTAAAACAAAATACATGTTCATCGATTAAGAGCAACTTAATACTATTAACAACTTGAGGTTTTTTGAAATCTCTTATTTCCCACACATGGAGCACGCAAACTCTAAAATATCGGATACCTTATGCAAAGTTTGGGCCATAAAAAAGAAAATATTTTGTTAGGTGTTTCAATTTTACATGATGAAATCAAGTTGAAAATCATCATGAAAAAAAAACATGTTAGAACACATATAAACATTCTAGGCTAGTACATCAATAGTTACCCCTTGAATATATGTACCTGAGAAAAGGGCTTGAACCTTGAGCCTTTGAAAAAACAAAAGCATACATAAACAAAGATTATGTGAATAGCACATGTTGAATGAGTATTGACACTTATTTATATACTTGTAGAGAGAAGGGTTATCGTATTATTTTGGTAAGATGTTATTTAATATTAAGTTTGTCTTTTTGAATTTCATAACTCATAAGAAATAAATAATAATAAATTTATTTAAAATATTTTTGAAGTTAATAGTATAACTCTATAGAATGACATTGATCAAGGAAGTTCAAGAGGAAGAGATATGATAATTTTTTTATTGAATGACCTTTAACTTTTAAGGTTTAGTATTACTATTAATTATCAATTGATTAGAGCTTAAACAAATCTAAACTAATAAAATGTATCCTATGGAATGCCATATGTTTTTTAGTGATATCATATTTAATATTAATTTTGTCTTATGGAATTTCATAACCAACATGAATTAAATAGTAATAAATGTTTTTAAAATAATATTGAGATTAATAGTAGAAAGTTATAGACTAACATTGATAGAGGAAGTTCAAGGGGAAATGGATAGGGATTTTTTTTTTCTTTTTCTATCACATATTTGGGATATTTATTTTTATAATTATGTATATTTTTATTTAATATTAAATTTTTATTTTTAAATTTCATAACTCATAAACAATAATAAATTTACTTAAAATAATTGTGAAGGTAATAGTAGAAGTTCATAGAATGGCATTGATGAAGGAAGTTCAAGAGGAAGGAGTATATGAGTGTTTTTTTTTATTGAATGACCTTTAACTTTTGAGGTTTATTATTAATATTAATTATTAGTTGATTAATGTTTCAACAAATATAAACTAATAATATGTGTCTCATAGAATTCCTACTCTCAAGCGGTTAAAACTATAAAGACGAAGAAATGAATTGAAATTGAAACCGAAAGTTAGTATTTAAATAACATTTAATATACTTATATTATGGTTGAGTTATAACATAAAAAATTAAGATTCAAATAATTTAACTTGAATGTCATTGGTCCTTCAATTTCAGTCAAAAAATTAAGGATTTCATTTCAATAGGGAAATGATCAAAAACAATGAAGTACACTCAACCAATATAGTTGATATTTATATAAAAAAAAACCAATAGAGTTGATAGATAAAAGAAATAAGAAGGCAGAACAAAACCAAAAATTGAAAAAATAATGTAAAATTAGTGCATTTGTAGTGTAAGTGACACCTAAAAATGACAAAATAAATTAAACCTATTGTATTCGAAGAGAAGAAGGACGATGAAGATGACAATACTGTATAAAATGAAATAAAATAAAGATGACTCTCATTCAGTAGACCAAGTTGACAATCAAACAATTAAAAAGTACAAAAGATGCAAGAAACTTACATATTTTCAAGATAGTATATTGGAAGAACAGAAACAATAGCAGTAAAACCTGAAAGAAGAAAAAATTGAAATGAAATCAATTAAATGTAAAATAAGAACAAAAACTTCATTGTATTAGATTAGAAGAAAAGAAAATCAGTTAGTTGATTTAGTTGATAATGAAAATGAAAAGAAAAGCAAGAAACTTACATTAACTAAAGATTGAATTGTCAAAGAAATGGAAATAACATCATAAAATTGTGCATGAAAAAAAGTGAAACACAATAAGAGAAATGATAAAGAAGAAAACATAATCGAAGTTAAGAAAATATCATAGTAATTTTATTAATCCATAAAAAACTCTTACCGGATGGACGGTGATGATGGAGAAGAACATCAATGCCTAAAGAATGAAAACTGATGAAGAAGAAGAAGTGACTGATAAAAAAGAAGAGATGAAGTAGAAAATTTTCTAACCTGACAGAAGATCTTCTTATGTAGGGGATGATGCTTTTGGTGAATTCAAATGAGAGAGATTTCTTCCATAGAAATAGAGGTTTTGGAGATCAAGATGGGAAAGATGAAAAGAATCTGAAAGTGGAATGGAAAGGTGTTTCATATATGGGAGAAAAAGGAAGAGACTCTTGCTATTTTTGTAACCACATTCAAGAGTTATAAAAGCAATAAAGAAAACAACCAAGAATGTCAAAAGGTTTCTCAAAGGGTTTTGTAAGAAAATGATGCACGGTTAGGATTAGAAGCAATCAACGGTCAAGATTGATTTTATAATTAATTATTCACAAATTTACATATATGCCCATGAAAAAATATTCACTCATGTGCATTGATTTATTGAATTACTATCTTACCCTCAAAGTTACAAAAACTCTCCCTTTATATAGTTTATAGATAGATTAGAGCATTTAATTGGAAATCTCATGAAGTACCCAATGGGCATGAAGTGGTATGAACTTCCTTATTTAAATTAAATATAAATCAAATCAAATTAATTACTTTTTGCACAATCAATATTATTAGTATTAATTACTTTTAAAATGTATATTTAATTAACTGTTGCTGAACTTTTTACTTCAATCCATATTAAACAAATTGTGATATTCAGGTTCGATACCCACACAATACACTCTAGGGGAGGGATGAGAAGCATTAACTGTGACTAAATCATGAATCTGACGACATCTAAATGGTGACCGGATACCGGATGTTAATACAAAAAAAAAATTGTGATATTTATCAGGATTAAATGTGCGTGATCGAGCTGACTACACAATCATCCAGCTGAATTCTGTCACAACAGATAATAAAGATTTGTTTTAATTAAGATTTAAAACGAGAGTTATTATTTATCCTACATGGCATGATGTGATTGGTTGTAAGTGTAAAATTGTTTTACATTTTTTTTTGGTACATTGAAAATATAACACCTCTAGGGATTAGTCCTGGACCTTCTCCTTATCAACTCACATGTCTCATAGTTATCATTCATTAATTGTTTCACACTAACAATGCATGTCCATTGAATTCTATTTATAAATTATTATTACATTAATTTTATCAAGATGATTGGTTTTTCAAAATGTTTAAAATTAAATTTTAAACTAAAAAACATAGATGTCATGTAATCCTTCTTCAACACTAGTCTATATTAATTCTCCAAGAGCATTTGGTACACGATTTAGAAAACGATACACAGGAATTCTATTCTCGGAAATATTAGGATGAGAATGTTAAATTATTTTAATAATTAATGTGGCCCATGTAACTTATAGAACTAACTTTATGAAAAGATCCTCAATGTGATGGTCATTAGGATATTAAAGCAATTAAAGTTAGTTGGGGGTTTCAAAATTCAATTTTGAATTCCCTCTCCTCTTCCTTCAGAAAATTAAAAGATAGTGGGTGGTTACAATAACCAACCTACAATAAAGGGTTTACTGAGCAGTTTTCAAAGTAACGTATTCTGCTTCTCTTCTCATCCATCAGAGAAGGACTGAAAGTGGAAGGCAAAGAGGAGAGAAAAAGATTCAGAGAGCATTAAGGATTTCTTCATGGATTCTGGCATGAATCCAGGTTAGTTATCTCCTCCCTTTAAAGTTAGTGAGAATCATATAAATTAAAAATCCTGGCTTAGGTTTCCTGTATGTTGAAAACCCTAGAGTGGATAAAACTTGCTTACAATTGGTATCAGAGCCTTAGTTGAAAATTGTATGATTCTCCATGAAAGGTGTTTCTCCAATTTTTATGAACCCTAATTTTAGAATTCGAAAATTTATGGATTCAAATATAGTATTTTTTGTTTCCGCTGCCTTGTGCTAATTGACTGTGGCTGACCGAAACTGTATTGCAATGGCCGGAAGGTTTTGATCCTCGTAGTCATATATCTGCATTTAAGTATATTACTTGTTCTCATGGCTGCATGTATTTCGAGTTGTTATATGAAATCAAATATATAATTTGATTTTGATGTATCGTGCAATTCGAATGTCTGTTATGCTGAAATTTCTTTTCGTAGCTTTCCTGTGGGTGTAACAAAAGCATGTAAAAGAATGGTATTACCATATATATTGTTTCATCCAGGTTAATTAGCTGTAAAGATATTAATAGTATTACAGATATTGAATGTTGGTTCTAGATTTCAATGTTTATGAAATCATTGCAAAATCTTCCTTCTGAAAGTCATAGCTTCCGCATTATTTAGACAAATTTTGCAGAAAAGATAATTGCTTGTAAGGTATAAATTATGAAATTAAATTTATGAAGGATTTGTATCATCAAAGTGATCAAATGTGTTTATTTAATTTCATAATGTATGGTTGCAATTTACAGCTCATGATTTTGATGCTATGAAAGGATTTAATGGGCTTATGATGTTTTATTATTATAAGAAATATTTGTGTCACCCAAAGGTGAACCATTACTTATAATGTATGGCATTAAAGAAAGAATTGACATACTTGAAAAATGTGATTATATATCTAAAGATTTATAAACATGTTAATTATTTGTCTATTAAAGTAGTTTTTAATAGCATCATTATTGTTTGAAGTTATGAATTTAAGTTACATCCAAAGATGGGCTTAAATGCATAGGTAAAGATATTTGTTTGAATCCATTTAAGTTACTCAAAGCATTAATGTGTAAGCTTATCAATGTTTTGCAGCTATGACTTCTTTGTCTGCTGGGGTTACTGGTGTGATTAAGTTCAATGGTCTTAACTATGCTGATTGGTCGGAACAGATTCAGTTTCAACTGGGTTATACGGATTTAGACCTAGCAATAGTTACAGACAAAAAGCCTGCAGCCATTACTGAGACCAGTACGGATGATGACAAGTCTTATTATGAGGCTTGGGTAAGGTCTAACAGGCTGTGTTTGAACTTGATGAGAATGACAATGGCTGAAAATGTTAAGCCATCCATGCCCAAAACAGACAATGCAAGGGAATTTATGGCAAAAGTTAAAGAGTTCTCACAATCAGACATAACTGACAAGTCCATTGTGGGAACTCTAATGAGTGAGTTGACGACCAAAAGGTTTGATTGGTCTCAACCCATTCATGATCATGTGACTAGCATGGCAAATCTGGCAGCAAAGCTGAAGTCCATGGGTATGGATGTAAGTGAGTCTTTTCTCGTGCAGTTTATTATTAACTCACTTCCTTCTGAGTTTGGTCAGTTCCAGGTGAACTACAACACCATTAAGGAAAAATGGAACTTTCAGGAAATTAAGGCCATGTTGATTCAGGAGGAAGGGAGATTAAAGAAAGAGAAAGACCACTCCATTCATCTCACGACTCATGATGGAGCTAGTAGCAGCAAGGCTAAACCAGGTAGAAAGGAACAGAAGAAGGACAAAGCCTTAAAGGTTAAAGAGGGCCGAATCCATAAGGAGCATGTGTGCTACTTCTGTAAGAAGGCTGGACACTTCAAGAAAGATTGTCCGAAAAGAAAGGCTTGGTTCGAAAAGAAAGGTACATTTTATGTTTCAATTAGTTTCGAATCAAACCTTATTGAAGTACCTAATAATACCTGGTGGTTGGATTCTGGTGCAACTATTCATGTGTCACATATTATTGATAAAGGTTTTTTCCTTGTTAGTACTGCTTTGGAACTAAACCCTTATGATTCAATCATAGCAAAGCAGATACGGGTTTATCGTCCTCAGGGATTGTGTGAACATTGGTTCCACGAGCTAAATATTGATTTGAGCAGATGAGAATATGTTTGATAAAATTGTTTTTGTTGTTTTTGAATATAAATGAAAGCAGTAAAAGAAGGTTTACTGAGGTAACAAAGAAGAAAATGTATTTAGATATGTCGTCACCTAGTCCTTTGATTGTTTTCAACTCAAACACTTATGTAATGGTTCATTTCACTTATGATGCCGAGAGCTATCCACCTAACTATCCCTAGCCTAGGTGAATCTATCAGTTGGAATTCCTAGACGTAATCCCTTACCATCTAGAAAACCCAAAAGGAATAATATAACTCAAGTTCTCTCTCAAAGACATTCCCAATGACCAATCTATCCTAATACAAGGTATCCTAGGCTTGCGAATCTCCGTTCTCACCCGGAAACTCCTATTAGAACTCAGAACCCCACCTGTCACGTGGAAATTCACTATTGCTCTTACCTAAGATATTCTCACCTTAAGACAATTGGTTCAGTGAGTGGTTTCTCTCTTGAACCGGACCTGCATTTATCTCCCGATCTCATGCTAGTCCTCGGAAATCTAACGCAAATCAGTGATACTTGAAGCACATAAAGCAAAAATTTAACACACAAATTGTGACCTAAGACATAGGTGTTTTACCTTCATTGAACTAAGCATACACTAATTCATATCAACCTTCCGATCTATTTATAAATTAGTGAACTCTTTTGATTATCAATTGATTGGTTAGAGGCATGAAGCATAGAAAGAAACACCATACATGAAAGATTATCATTTACATTTATGAAAAGAGTTTACAACAATCAAAGCATCAAGTTATAACATCCTAAATACAAAAATAGAAACAACAAGTACAAGGGATAAGGAAGAAAAGATGAAACCCAGAAGAACGGCGAAGGATCCACGGCGATAGAAGCTTTCCCAAGCTTTCCATCGCCCCCGAGAGGTTGTCACGGTCCTTCGGCGGTCGCCGCCACGCTCCGGAGCTTCAATCTTTCAATCCTAGACCCAGGGACCCTTCCCCCATGAAGCCCAGCCTCCTATGAATGTTTAGGGAGGAAAAAATGGAAGAGAGATGGAAGAGATATGGAAGAGATTTCGTGATCTGCCTTTTATAGAATTTCTGGCCGACCCTAGTTAGCTCAAGCCAAGCTAAGTTGGCTCGAGCGAACCTTTCTTCATGCTGAAGTAGTTAAGACCGCCTTCAGTCCGCTCAAGCTAACTCAAGTTGGCTCAAGCGAACTATGCTGAAAATCTACTGTAAAGTGGTGGCTTGAGCCAACTTTTGAGCGAACTCTTTCCTTTGCTTATTTTTCAGCTCTGTTTCCAGTCCGCTCAAGCTAAATTTGAGCCAACTTTCCTCACTTTATTTTCTTGCTCAAGATTCAAGCCTTCTTTAAGTGATCATCTTACTCCTACATCAAAATTAAGACTTTAAATATTAAAAGCATAATATTTACATTATTTTTATGCTAAAACTAAATATTTTCTAAGCAAGCTACTTTGGGGATAAAATGATCAACAATGCAAGTATACTGGTCAAATAAGTGCCTATAATGATAATGAAAAACACGTAAAAATTGCACTTATCAATTATGCAGGGATTCCTTTCGATCCAGCCCATAAGAGGAACTGAAAAGTTTCTGTACATGGGAAACAGGATGAAAGCACGAATTGAAGGAATTGGGACTTACAGATTGATCTTGGACACTGGTCATCAGTTAGATCTAGAAAAGTGTCTATATGTTCCTGGATGTGCTAGAAATCTTGTTTCAGTAGGAAAGTTGGATCGCTTAGGTTTTGATTTTAAGATTGGACATGGTGGTTTTTCTTTGTATAAACTTGCGTACTATTACGGTTCTGGTACTTTGCTGGATGGTTTATACCGTTTCAATCTTGATGTTAATTTTGTTGAATCTCTGTTTAATGTTGAGCACAATAGTAGTGTTAAATGTACCGCACGTAATGAATGCTCTGCTTTCTTGTGGCATAAAAGATTAGGTCACATATCCAAAGAAAGGATGATGAGGTTAATGAAAAGTGAAATGTTGCCTCAATTGGATTTTGCTGACTTGGATATATGTATGGATTGCATTAAAGGCAAGCAAACCAAACATATATCAAAGAACCCGGCTACAAGAAGTAGTCAACTCCTTGAGTTGATACACACTGATATCTGTGGTCCTTTTGATGTTCCATCTTAGGGTGGAGAAAAGTATTTCATTCTCTTTATTGATGACTTCTCACGTTATTGTTATATGTATCTACTGCATGAAAAGTCTCAATCAGTGAATGTCCTTGAGATATTCATTAATGAGGTGGAAAGACAGCTAGATAGAAAAGTGAAAGTTGTGAGGTCTGATAGAGGAGGTGAATTTTATGGTAAATTCAATGAAAGTGGACAATGTCCAGGTCCTTTTGCAAAGCTTCTTGAAAGTCGGGGCATATGTGCACAGTATACATTGCTCGGTACACCACAACAAAATGGTGTAGCAGAAAGGCGGAATCGTACTCTTATGGATATGGTTAGAAGTATGTTAAGTAATAGTAATGTACCTTTTTCATTATGGATGCATGCATTAAAGACAGCCACATATCTGCTTAATAGGGTTCCTAGTAAAGCGGTTCCTAAGACTCCTTATGAACTGTGGACAGGAAGGAAACCTAGTTTAAGGCATTTGCATGTTTGGGGTTGTCAAGCAGAAGTAAGGTTATACAATCCCCATGAAAAGAAGCTTGATGAAAGAACCATTAGCGGTTACTTCATTGGCTATCCTGAAAAGTCAAAAGGGTACATATTCTATTGTCCTAACCATAGTACGAGAATTGTAGAGTTTGGTAATGCTCGGTTCATTGAGAATTGTCAGTTCAGTGGGAGTGATGAATCACGAAAGGTGGATATTCGAGAAACTCAAGATAATTCAATTGATGTTTCTCCTCATATTGTTGTTCCTCTTGTATCACAGTCACATAACACAAGGAAACAACAAATTAATGTTCCAAATCCACAAAATGAACATGAAAGTAATGAGCCAGCTGACAATGTACAAGTCACAAATGAACAAGTGGAAGAAGAGGCACATGAAATAGTATTAAGAAGGTCTGAAAGACCTAAGAGATCAGCTATTTCAGATGAATATGTGATTTATTCACTTGAGAATGCATGTGACTTGAGAATTGATAAGGATCCAGTCTCGTTCAAACAAGTCATGGAATGTAGCAATTCTGAAAAGTGGTTCAATGCTATGAAAGAAGAGTTGAAATCTATGGACGACAATAAAGTATGGGAACTAGTCGAGTTGCCTCAAGGTTCAAAACGAGTCGGATGCAAGTGGGTCTTTAAGACTAAACGTGACTCGAAAGGCAACATTGAAAGATATAAGGCTAGACTTATCGCCAAAGGTTATACTCAAAAGGATGGCATTGACTACAAAGAAACCTTCTCTCCAGTTTCTAAGAAGGACTCTTTGAGAATTGTCATGGCTTTGGTGGCTCATTATGACCTAGAGCTTCACCAAATGGACGTAAAGACCGCTTTTCTGAATGGTGACTTGGAAGAAGAAGTTTATATGGACCAACCAGAGGGTTTCTTGACCACAGGAAAGGATAATTTGGTATGTAAGTTAAAGAAATCAATATATGGACTAAAACAAGCTTCCCGACAATGGTATCTCAAGTTCAATGATACCATTACATCATTTGGTTTTATAGAGAACATCGTTGATCGGTGTATCTATATGAAGGTCAGTGGGAGCAAGTATATTATTTTGGTTTTGTATGTTGATGATATCCTACTTGCTGCTAATGATATGAGTTTGTTACATGATGTAAAGAAATTTCTCTCTAACAACTTTGAAATGAAAGATATGGGTGAGGCATCCTATGTTATAGGAATAGAAATATTCCGTAATAGATCAGAAGGATTGTTGGGATTGTCTCAGAAAGGTTATATCAATAAAGTGTTAGAGAGATTTAGAATGAAAAGTTGCTCCGCAGGAATAGTTCCAATTCAGAAAGGGGACAAGTTTAGTAATATGCAATGTCCTAAGAATGATTTGGAACGAAAGGAAATGGAGTCTATTCCCTATGCATCAGTGGTTGGGAGTTTGATGTATGCTCAAACATGCACTCGGCCAGATATCAGCTTTGCTGTTGGAATGTTAGGCCGATATCAAAGTAATCCCGAAATGGACCACTGGAAAGCTGCAAAGAAAGTCCTTAGGTACTTACAAGGCACCAAGGATCACATGCTTACATACAGGAGGTCAGATCACATTGAAGTGGTTGGCTACTCGGATTCAGACTATGCTAGATGTGTAGATTCAAGGAAATCTACATTTGGTTATGTATTTTTGCTCTCTGGTGGAGCAATATCATGGAAGAGTGCAAAACAATCAGTTATTGCTACTTCAACTATGAAGGCTGAATTTGTGGCTTGCTTTGATCTTAGGGCTTGGTATTGTCGACAGTATAGAAAGGCCGCTAAGAATTTATTGTGATAATTCTGCAGCTGTCTTCTTCTCTAAGAATGATAAGTACTCTAAGGGTGCAAAGCACATGGATTTAAAGTACTTAGCTGTCAAAGAAGAAGTGCAGAAACATAGAGTGTCTATTGAGCATATTGGTACTGATATGATGATAGCGGATCCGCTAACTAAGGGATTGCCGCCCAAAACATTTTCTGGCCATGTTGTAGAGATGGGCATTATAGACAAGTCCTTGTTAGCATAATATTATAGAATGCATATGTACATATGATGGGTTTGCTTGTATGGACATGACACTTATGAATTCAATTAAATATGTGTTTCTGTTTGTTTTACTTGTTATTCATAGTAAGGTGTATACGTGTATGGCTTAGATGAGATAACAAGTTGTGTTTTGTTTGAAAACATTAAAGTTGAACATTGCAGGAAGTGTTCATTAAAGTTGTTTTGATTTGAGTTGGTTCTGTGATACATGGAAGGGATCATGTTGCATGATGACTTGTGACCGCCATGATCCGATCATCTCATTTCAATTAAAGATGATGATGACCTGATAAATTTCATCGTAAAGTGCGCATTTATGGTTTGTTGAATCTTCAAGTCGTCACATGGGCCAAGTGGGAGATTGTTAAATTATTTTAATAATTAATGTGGCCCATGTAACTTATAGAACTAACTTTATGAAAAGATCCTCAATGTGATGGTCATTAGGATATTAAAGCAATTAAAGTTAGTTGGGGGTTTCAAAATTCAATTTTGAATTCCCTCTCCTCTTCCTTCAGAAAATTAAAAGATAGTGGGTGGTTACAATAACCAACCTACAATAAAGGGTTTACTGAGCAGTTTTCAAAGTAACATATTCTGCTTCTCTTCTCATCCATCAGAGAAGGACTGAAAGTGGAAGGCAAAGAGGAGAGAAAAAGATTCAGAGAGCATTAAGGATTTCTTCATGGATTCTGGCATGAATCCAGGTTAGTTATCTCCTCCCTTTAAAGTTAGTGAGAATCATATAAATTAAAAATCCTGGCTTAGGTTTCCTGTATGTTGAAAACCCTAGAGTGGATAAAATTTGCTTACAGAGAATGCTATTTCTTGGCATCTTTAAAAATTGTGCTTGGTTAACAAATTTAATTATTGAAAAATCCTTTTCAACAGACATGGAATAATTATAATATAAGTTTGATTTTTTTTTCACTGAACTCTCTCATCACATACAAAGATCATGTTTGGGTGGCCGCCGCGCATCCTCCCAGCGCGGCGGCAACCCCCTCTCTCTAGTTCATTCTTTCTTAGCTCTTCTTCCCATTATCTCTTCCCCCTTTAGGTGGTGTCTTTTTTGTTTTATCGAGGGCTCTGCATCGCCTTTCCACTTTCTCATTCCCTTACCTTGATTTGAAATCTTTCCTCGTTCCCCTGGTCAAATTAAAGGTGTGGAAGAGTGGGGTTGCAGTTTTCTTCTCGAGGGTGGTTTTCGTAGAGCATGGGTGTGATAAAGGACCTAGGGTTGTGGCTAAGAGAAGTTCGCCGAGTTTCACCGTTATGGATGCGCTCTGGTTCAGGGTCTTCAATGGATGTGGTTGGTGGTGGTTCTATGGGCTTTGGTGTGGCAGCTTTTCCCCTTGCTCGGCGTGGCTCAGGTCAGCGACATTTTGCTTCTCTTTGGTGAGGCCGATCAGATCCAAGATGATGTTGAGACTGGGTCATTGGGGTTTTCTACTATTTCCTTTATGTTCAGTGCATCTTTGGTTGTTTTTGATTCAGCGTTGCTACTCTCTGCCTCTTCTTACTTTTGGTGCTAGCTGAGCTACTCTCTGTTTTGTGGGTTTATGGGTTATGCCTCTCTGCCTATCGTGCCTCTCAATGCCGGGATGAAGCTCTACCTTTGTTGGGTTTGTGTGGTTCTTGTGGTCCGTGATGGAGTCCCCCTCTTTTTGGCTGATTAGTTCATGCTCTATGTCTCTAGGTTATAGGGTTTTTTGTGCTCACTGCTCAGGTTGCTTTGCTGATGGGTTTGTTTGGGGTGTTTTTTTTTTTGGTTTTTGGGATGCAGGGTTGGATTTGTCGATCTTCGGATTGTTTTCCGTGATTTCAGTTTTTAGGCGTTTTATCTTTCATGGTTGGGGTTTGTTCAATGTACGCTGTAGATTGATTTTTGTTGGCACGTTGTACTTCACAATATTTTTCAAAATTGAGCCTTATTTATATATATTATTTCACTTTTGAAAAATTATAAAATACATTTGGTAAGAAATGCATATTCCTAGGCGGTAATGTGGTGAATGGTGAAGGCGTTGGAGGGTGGTGAACGCGGTGGTGATGGTAGTGGTGGAGGGTGGTATTGGTCGTAGATGGTGTTGGTGGAGAGTATTGTGGTGGCGGTAGTGTTGTAGGCGGTGGTGGCGAAACTGGTAGTGGCGATTCAGGTGGTGGTGGTGGTGTTGGAAGGTGATGATGATAGTATTGGTGGTGGTAGTGGAGGAGGGTGGTGGAGGTGGCGGTAGTGGCAGTAGCAAGGTGTGATAATGATGGTGGCGCGCGACATCTGCGGTGGCAGTGTTGGAGGGTGGTGGTGGCGGCATGGATTAAATATTTTCATGTAGCTTATACGTTGTACTCTATGTACAATGTTTTTTCCATTCAACACCCTCCTTTTTTCATTTTTTTACACTCCACGTCATCTTCTCTCTCTTCCACCTAAAAATTCAACACACATTCAACTTTTACTCACTACAATGGTTTTGTTTAATAAAATTCAACACCCTACTCCACCACTTTTATTTCATATTCTTATTTTCTTTTATGTTTTTATTTTTGTGATTATATATTAATAACAATTATCGATTTAAATTAAATTAAAATAATTAAGAGTTATTATTTTTTTCTTTCTAGTTTAGTAATTTATTTCAGTAATTTTGTATTCTTAATTAATTTTTTCTTGCAAGTAAAAAATACGAGATATATGGATAGTCATTATTAAAACAAGTGAAATTACAAAAAAAAAATAAAAATGCAATACAATACACTAAGCAAACAAATCTATTTAATCACGAAACATTCTGATCTAGAGGGGAAAAATGCTGTTTTTTTTTTGTATCCAAATCAAATGAATCAAGTCTCTATTTATAGAAAAAAAAATGATGATTTTTTGTGAAAAAAAAATTAAAAAAAAAATTTACTACGAAATAATTGACCCCAAATAATTAGGATGAGATAAGAATCTGTAAATTACAACAACCAATGAGATTTTGCCATGTGGGATGAGTGTGACCAATTTACTGTTCATTCAACATGTTGAGTATTAGACCATTTACAATGGTGTGTTGAAAGGGGAAGAATTTGGTGTTGAATGGGTGCAATGGTTTGTTGAAGAGTGTTGAAAGATGATGTGGTCGAGACAGGTGATGAAAACTCTCAACATGTTGAATCTGCCAAGGCTGGGACACGTGGCAATGTGTGATTGGCTGTCTGGATTTTTATCATCTTAATCTTTTGAACTCAATTAATTCATTGCAAAAAAAAAATTTCTGGAAATTTTTTTTAAACCAAAATTCATGATTTTTTTTCCTCTATAAATAGAGACTTGGTTCGTTTGATTTGGACACAGAAAAAAAAACCAAGTTTTTCACTATTATTATTATCTTTCTATTAGCCTTTGTTTTGAAATGGATCCCAACAATTACCATTTCAACACCCAGAATTCTTCTAAATAAAATAAATTACTGTCTATATTTAAAAAAAAAATGAAATTGTTAAGTGTTTATTGTTTTAATTTAATTTAAATCGATAATTGTAATTTTATGTAATCATAAAAAAAATATAAAATTAAATAAAAATATGAAATAAAAAAGTGGTGGGGTAGAGTGTTGAATGAAAAACCATTGGAGTAGGTAAAAGTTGAATGAATGTTGAATTGGAGATTGAAAATGATGTGGAGTGTTGGGAAGAGGAAAAATAGTGTTGAGAGTGTTGAACCATTGTAAATGGTCTTACACACCCTTTTTTTTTGATAAGCCAAAATATTGCATTCAATTTAGCACAAGGGGTGCTAACCCAAATACAATGAGAAATGGACTAGAATAGACTAGAACCATCAAGAGAGTAAGAGAACAAGAAATACATGACAAAACAGAAGCAAAATATAAAATCAATGTCAAACCAGAGTGGTAATGACATGCTAAACCTTGGCAACTATACTGTGAGCAACCTTGAATAGGTTTAAATTGCAGTCCCTATTACCGCTCATCCCCTCATAACGCTTGAATACAGGAGCTTGGATTCCTCAACCATTCAAACCGAGAGTAGGTGAATCCATCCGTTTTTGTGCGTAGCCACTGCCAAGCTTTCAATTGTGCCAGCTCTAGTGCTTGATTCCTGTCAAATTCTTCCCCATTAAAGATAACTTTGTTCCGGAGTAACCATACAGTCCACACAATTGCCATCCAAATAACACTCTCCCACTCTTTGTGCTTTAGTGATGCCAGTGGAGGGGAACTGAATCAGATGTTCCCGTGGTATAGGTACCAATGATGATAGAACTCCCATCCGATGAAAGCAGTCATACCAAATCGGGTTTGTAGCATGACAGAGGTAGAAAATATGAGTTGTAGACTCCTCTACCAACCCGCACAAAGGACATAAAGCATCCTCCTCATTCGTGATCACCTGGCGTCTTGTCTGAATCCTGTCTTTCAACATCCTCCAAGAAAAAAGCTCTAACATTAGATGGAACAGGTACTGACCAAACCAGTTTGAATACTGGATCTGCTTCCTTCAGAGTTTGTTCCTGCAAAAACAAATAAGATGAGTTAACTGAATAAATCTCTTCCCCATCATGCCTCCAACTCCATTTGTCATTTTTATTTTCTATTAGGTGCACCGCCCTCAATTCTGACATAAGATCATCTAGCCACCCCTCCTCACGTCCTCGTAACCTCCTCCGCCATTTGAAGTTCCATCTCCACACCCCACCTGACCACTGCCCCATTGATTTCACACACTCCCGTTTTTGAGTCGAGAGATTATATAATCTGTGGTATCTTAGGTCCAGAGATCCAGCTCCAATCCAATTCTCCAGCCAGAACTTGGTAGAATCACCCCCAAGAACTGTTTTATGTACACCAGTTTCAAACCAATTACAACCATCACTCATGCATGCAGCTTTTACATCTCTCCACCAAGCTGATTCGCCATATTTGGCACTCCGAGCCTTGATAACTTTACACCAAAGGCTTTCTGGCTCACTGAGAAACCGCCATTTCCATTTTCCAAGGAGAGCCATATTAAATAATCGCCAATCTTTGATCCCCAAACCACCATGGTCCTTGGGTTTACAGACCTCAGACCATTTTACCCATGCGATCTTGCTCCCCATGTCCGCCCCACCCCACAGGAACCTCCTCATAATTCTGGTACAGACATTCTGAACACCCACAGGTAGTTTGAAAAAAGATAAGAAAAACAGAGGCAATGCAGACAACACACTCTGAATAAGGCAGATTCTTCCCCCAAAAGAAATATGTTTCTACTTCCAAGTGGAAAGTTTTCCATGCAGCTTATTGACAATCGGATCCCAGGTGGCCAAATTATTTGATTTCCCCCCCCCCCACTGGGATGCCTAAATATGTGAAGGGAATATTCATGATTTTACAATGGAGCACAGAGGCAAGTCTACTGAGACAATCCCTATTCACCGCCACCCCCGCAAGCTTGCTTTTCTGAAAGTTCACTTTCAGCCCAGATATAAGTTCAAAACATCGCAGTATGCATTTCAAAGTTGTCACATTTTGCATGGAAGCTTCACCAATAAATACAGTGTCATCCGCGAATTGAAGTATTGAGATAGCTAGACCTGTAGACTCCTCAAATTCGAATCCAGTAAAATGCCCCAGGCTGACTGCATTATTAAAGAGACCAGCCAATCCTTCTGCTATAATTAAGAACAGGAACGAGGCAAGGGGGTCCCCTTGTCGTAGTTCTTTCTCCATTCTGAATTCCTCACAGGGATTTCCATTCACCAATACCGAAACCGAGGCCGATCCAATACAACTCATAATCCATTTCCTGCTAAAATTCATTCTAGTCATCATGTACTCCAAAAATTCCCAACTCACTGAATCATATGCTTTTTCGTAATCTACCTTGAAAATTAGAGTTGGTCTCTTTGCCTTTTTTGCCACATCCAGCACCTCATTCAACACAACCACACTGTCAAGCATATGACGGCCACCAAGAAAAGCGAATTGAGTGTCACTGATAAGCTTAGGAAGAACCTGTTTCAGCCTCAGAGCAAGTAGCTTGGAGACAACCTTGTATACACATCCAATTAATGAAATTGGCCGAAAATCATTTAGACTTAATGGAGAATTAACCTTCGGTATCAATGCTATGAATGAAGCGTTGCTGCCCCTCGACCATGCCCCTCTTTTCCAGAAGTCCTCAAGCACTTTCTGAAAATCCTTCTTTATCAGATGCCAAAATTTATGTAGAAATCTGAAGTTAAAGCCATCAGGCCCTGAGCTTTTGTCCCCTCCGCACTCCCAGACAACATCTTTTATTTCATCCTCTTCAAACCGGCAAATTAAGACATCGTTGTCTTCCTGTGAAAGCTGTGAGAAAGATACCCCATTCAGATGCGGACTTGCCCATCGGTTTGCTGTAAATCTTCTTTCAAAAAAATCCTTCACCTCATCTTTGACTTTTTTCGGGTCCTCTTCCCATACCCCTTCAACCATCAGCCCTACTATGGTATTTGAGCGTCTTCTCCAATTGATGAGCGAATGGAAATACCTGGTATTTTGATCACCATCCTTGAGCCATTGGGACCTCGACTTCTGACATAACAGTGATTCCTGTAGCTTTAAGATTTGCCAGAATTATGCCGTCACTGTTTTACGCAAATTGATCTCCTCCTCAGATAGCCCCAACTCCTCCTCCTTACTATCCAGATCATTAATTTGTAAAATTGTTGCCTCCCTCCTGGTTCTCAAATCCCTAAACACTTCCCTGTTCCAGCTCTTCAATTTTACTTTCAGTCCCTTCAATTTTTCTTTAAGTCTGTAAGCGCCCCACCCTGTAATTTGGTTCTCCTCCCACGTTTTTTGCACAAAACTGTCAAATCTGGAATCATTCATCCAGCAGTTAAGTACTCGAAAGGGCTTCGGTCCCCAATCTTGGTAGTTGGATCAGAGCAGCAGCGCACAGTGGTCTGAAATGTCTCTGTTCAACCCAATCTGCGCAGAATGAGGCCAATTTGCTAGCCACTCAGGGGATAACAGGAAACGATCAATTCGACTTTGGGCTTGCCCGTTGGGCCTGTACCATGTATACTTTCTGCCTGACAAGGGAAGGTCCAGCAACTCCATCTCCTCAATGAATCTATTGAACTCTGCAATGTCCCTTCGCTGAGAGCCAATGTTTGTCGCCACTCCCCTTCGTTCCTCCTCTGCCCGTACTGAGTTGAAATCACCACCCAAACACCAGAGGGATATTGGGCTTCGATTTTTCCATTCTACTAGTTCTCTCCACATGGCCCTTTTCTCCTCCAACCTGCAAGAAGAATAAATATTAACAATTGCAGAGGTTTCTGACATGTCCCCCCATGTTCCCACCAAGCCTATGAATCCATGCCCAAGCACACACTCCAATAGATGAAAAGTGTCTCTCTTCCAAATGCAGAGAAGACCACCTCCTTTATTAACAACTGGTAATGCTTTCCATTCCAACTCCGAGTCCCTCCACATTTGTGTACAATCGCCCACATCCACTGATTCCAACTTTGTCTCTTGAACACACATCATATCAATTTGTTCTTTGACCAATAGTTCTCTAATTATTCTCCTCTTGGCACTACTGCCCAGTCCTCTCACATTATATGACACAATCTTCATAATAAATTATTTGCGTCCTCGTTTGGTTCAGAACCAATCTGCTCCATAGCCCCTGGAGCATCCCTATTTTCCAATTCAACTAATCTTCTAATGATCTCTTCTTCATTACCTCTCACTGTGACCCCAATCTCTTTTCCCAGTAGTAATATCTTTTTTTCCTCTGCCTCAATACCCCTTAGCCATACTGACTGATTGTTAGTTCTCGCCCCTGTTGCTGACGAGGAATTACAAGGGGAGAATAGAAAGTGTATGTACCTTCTTCTCTCTGAAGTTGTCGATAGACTCCTCACAGCCCCAGAAGGCTCTAGTGCAACCCCCATCCCAACGCCTTCACCTCTTGAACCCGACACGCTCTGGGACCATCGGAGAAGTCGGAATTGGTTGCTCATTGTAACGCCCCAATTTCTTAACTGAGGAATCACATTAAGTAACCTAACAAAGTCTAAGGACTATTCTGCAATCCCTAAAAACCAAGGGTATATTTTTTTAAAATGACTAAATACCATAGGGTTGGAAACATTACATAACTTTATTTAAATAACCTGTTTCCCGACATAATAATGTACATAACATAGAGTAGTTCACAACACCATAAACGGGGTTCCAAAATAAGTACGCTCACTTAGACAAGTGGCGAAGATAAGGTTTAAACAACAGAGTTTTCAGATGGAGAAAGAAACTCAGACATAGTCCACCAAAAAGGGAGAAGCAACTGCTTCATCCACCTTTACTCGACCGCCCACAGTCACGGTCTCCAACTCGAACAACTAAGCTTCTGCGGAAGGCTCTCCATCGCCTAATAGCGTTAAGCGCCCAAACAACAAGTAGCAAATAGAAAAGGTTAACTCCATGCAATTACCACATAATAAAAAGAAAAGCATGTTATTCAAATCTAATACATGCCATGGTAAGTAAGCTACCAATTTAATTCAGGATAGATGACAACCCATCCTATCGATCATGAAATCGAATCATATATTTAACAGAATTAAACATATCAGCAAAATCAACGATATGGTTTTAAAACAGATACCAACAAAACTTAACAACATAAACTAACTCAGGAATCAATGACTTAACAACATAGGTTAATTCAGATAACAATAACTTCAACAATATAACATCAAATCAGATATCAACAATCCTCAACAATATAACGACAAATCAGATATCAATAATCCTCAACAATATAACAACAAATCAGATATCAATAATCCTAAAAAATATAACAACCAATCAGATATCAATAATCCTCAACAATATAACATCAAATCAGATATCAATAATCCTTAACAATATAACATCAAATCAGGTATCGACAATCCTCAACAATATCGATCAAACAATAACGTCTCACAAGACGAGACAGTCTTGTGAAAATATCCACTCCACTGTCACTAAGTAACGCCTCGAAGGACGGGATAGTCATGTGAAAATATCCACTCCACTACCACTTGATAACGCCTCGAAGGACGGGACAGTCATGTGAAAACATCCACTCCACTGCCACTTCAAGCAAGTCAAAACATCTCATCCAAAAACAAGCCTCGAAAACCAAAAATCATACTGATATTTCTTTGAAGAATTAGAAGATTCAGCGGGAAGATTATCGTGTCTAAAATACGTTGGAATCAGTAGGAAAAATCGGAATCGCGAAATTTTCATTTTTCCGCATTTTTCATTTCCTATATATAGTTTGAAAAATGAAAAAAAAAAACATCACAAACCCACGCACACGACCGTGAGCTTCTTGGAGGAAAGGAGGAGATTTGATTTTTGCCAATTCTTGACCGATCGTCGTTCTGTTCGTTGCTACGCGTAGGCCTCGAGGTACTTATGCTTTTCCTTACCTCTGATCATAAATTCTGTCGCTTTTCTCTATGTTTTTCTGTGCTCAAAGTTTTGAGCTTTTTGTAAAACTGTCCAAATAACTTGATTTTAGTGTCTAAACTTATTCCCTACGTGCCCCTGAGCATGTTTAGCGGATTACATTTTGCCGAATGTCGCCGAAAGACCGCCAAGTTTCAATTCTGCTCAAAAACCCATTTTTATGCTGAGGTTCCGCTTTTTGAATCAAAAACTCCCGACTGAGCTTAGCGTTAGTAGGATTAGTCGTCATAATCGTCGTTGGTGTCGACCCCATCTAATTTGTTTTTCAAAATTCTGATTTTGAGTTTCCGAGTTAAAAATATTGACCAAAATACCCCTGCGACAGTTTTCGATCCGATAATTTTTCTGAGAGTTTCCCTGGCCTAGATATCGCCTAAGAATACCTAGGAATTGATTTAGATCGAAGAAAAAGTTCGGAAACCCTATTTTCCATAGTGGCCGAAACCTATTTGCTTGGGTACCGTGTCCAAAAATAATTTTTGGGTCTCTATGACCTGAGCCATTGCGTAGCTCTTTCAATTGTCGAAATTTTGATGCCGGTTTCGTGTCATTCCGAGTTCTGTAGCTCGAGTTATGCTCGTTTTAGCGAACGAAGTCTCCGCTGTCAATTTGTGCCTAAATAGGAACTCTGAAGCTTTAGAGGCTTTCTTTACGATTTCGATTAGTATTAGTAGATCGTGTTACTCCTAGTGAAGCTTGTGTTGATGAATGTGTTTTCTTTGTTCTAGGTTCGCAATTTCCATGCCCAACTTCTACTCACTCAGGTAAGGGTAACTCAGTTTTAGAGTGTCTTTGAGTCTTGCATGCTTTTATCGCACTGCCTGTGTTTGAGATGAAGATGTTTATATTGATTGGCAGATGATTATGATTATTATGCTTGTTTATGTTGACTGTTTCTGAGGCTTGTGCCAAATGTTTTCTGAAGGCTTCGGCCGAGTAAACTTATTGAGACGTGTGTCTCCGTTTTCTGAGAGGCTTCGGCCGTTTACTGGTTTCTGTCATTGAACTGAGTTGGTATGAAATTGAATTGAGTTATGTTCGTTGATAATAGGAATAACATGTGGTTACTCCGAATAAATCATTGGTTTGGGCATTGTTGTTGATTGACTTGGCATATAGGGCTTGGTCTTTAAGTGGCGATGAGGTGGGGTGTGGTCCCGCGTGATTGTCCCGTCTTTCGAGGCGTTATAAAGTGGCGATGAGGTGGGGTGTGGTCCCGCGTGATGGTCCCATCTTGTGAGATGTTCTAAAGTGGCGATGAGGTGGGGTGTGGTCCCGCGTGATTGTCCCATCTTGTGAGATGTTCTAAAGTGGCGATGAGGTGGGGTGTGGTCCCGCGTGATTGTCCCGTCTTGCGAGACGTTATTGATCGATCCATTTTGGTAGCAGCATGTAGTTGCATTATAGGGAACTAACACCTGACCCTATGTTGTTGGATTTTAGTTATTAGTTTATTGATATCTGATTTGATGATATGCTGTTGAGGTTATTATTATCTGAGTTAATCTATGTTAAGTTGTTGATATATGAGTTTAGTTATATTGCTGGTTTTGTTGATATCTGGATTAACTTAAGTTGCTAGTTTATTTACCATGATAGGTAATTAAATTTGAATAGCATGATTTTTCTCTTTTATACATGGTAATTGCATGGAGTTAACCCTTTCTATTTGCTACTTGTTGTTTGGGCGCTTAACGCTATTAGGCGATGGAGAGCCTTCCGCTGAAGTTTAGTTGTTCGAGTTGGAGATCGTGACCGTGGGCGGTCGAGTAAAGGTGGTTGAAGAAGTTGCTGCTTTCTTTTTGGAGGACTATGTCTGAGTTTCTTTCTCCATCTGAAAACTCTGTTGTTTAAACCTTATTTCGCCACTGTTTAAGTGTGCGCACTTATTTTGGAAACTGGTTTCTGATATTGTAAGACACTATTATTATATGTCGGGAACGGGTTGTTTAATTAAGACTATGTTATGTATTAAACTGTGTTTAGTTGTTTTGAAAAGAAGAAAAAAATTATCGTGTTTTCTTAGGATTACGAAATAGTCCTTAGACTTTGTTAGGTTACTAATGTGACTCCTCAGTTGAGAAATTGGGGCGTTACACAAACAACAATCTCAAATTCAATAATCAAATCAACATAACCACATGTTATTCATATTATCAACCAACATAAATCAATTCAATTACATACCAACTCAGTTCAATGACAGAAACCAGTAAACGGTCGAAGCCTCTCAGAAAACGGAGACACACGTCTCAATAAGTTCACTCGGCCGAAGTCTCCAAAAAACATTTTCCTAGTTCAGCACAATAATCATAATCCAATGCCAATCAATATAAACATCTTCATCTCAAACGCAGACGGTGCGATGAATACATGCAAGACTCAAAGACACTCTAAAACCGAGTTAACCTTACCTTCGTGAGTAGAAGTTGTGCATGGAAGTTGCGAACCTAGAACAAGGAAACACAATCATCAACACAAGACCTACTAGAAGTAATCAATCTAATAACACTAATCGAAACCGGAAAGAAAGCTTTTAAAGCTTCAGAGTTCCTATTTAAGCACGAATTGACAACAGAACTTCATTTGCTAAAACGCGCATAACTTGAGCTACAGAACTCGGATGACACGAAACCAAAGCCAAAATTTCGACAATTGAAAGAGCTACGCTATAGCTCAGGCCATACATACCCAAAAATTATTTTTGGACACGGTACCTTAACAAACAGTTTTCGGCCACTTTAGAAAATAGGGTTTCCAAACTTTTTCTTCGATCTAAATCAATTCCTAGGTATTCTGAGGCGATATCTAGGCCAGGGAAACTCTCAGAAAAATTATCGGATCGAAAACTAGAACAGGGGTATTTTGGTCAAGATTTTTAGCTCGGAAACTCAAAGTCGGAATTTCGAAAAATAAATTGGATGAGGTCGATACCCACGACGTTTATGACAACTATTCCTACTGACGCTAAGCTCAGTCGAGAGTTTTTTATTCAAAAAGCAGAACCTCAGCATAAAATGGGTATTTTGAGCAGAATTGAAGTTCTGCAGCGATTCGACGAGATTCGGCGAAATGTAATCCGCTAAACATGCTCTTGGACATGCAGGGAATAAGTTTAGACAGAGAAATCAAGTTATTTGGACAATTTTACAAAAAGCTCAAAACTTTGAGCACAGAAAGACATAGAGAAAAGCGACAGAATTTACGATCAGAGGTAAGGAAAAACATCAGTACCTCGAGGCCTACATATAGCAACTGTCAGTGCGACGATCAGTCAAGGATTGCAAAAAGCTCTTCTCCCTCTTCTCCTCAAGCTCACCCACGACCAAAGCATGGAAAAAGATGAAGATATTTCAAATTTTGGCTATTTATAGATTGGTCAAAAACGCGGCAAAACAAATATTTCCCGATTCCGATTTTTCCTGTGCAATACTCCGTGAATTCTGAGTGGGTTTCCGATGTCAACTTTCCAGAACTTGAATCAAGGTTTTGGAATAAATGAAATGATCCAAAAAGCGGTATGAAATAATTCAACCCGAAAAACTACTTTTGCAGCGAATTTCAGATGCAAATACTTCCTTCTGAAGAAAGATTGGAAACATCGAAAGAAATGGGTGTACGCGTGTGGAATCTTCATTTGAAGCTCCGAATAGAAAAAGTCTTCATCGATTGTTTACTTAAAGGTTCTTGAGCTATCAGGGATTCAGTTTCGGCAAACTTCCGAGAATTGAAATCGGTCGTTCGTACAGTCCAGGGTTTCGTGTCGAAACACTTGTCAAGGAAAGGAATAAGAGAAATTCTTATATTCCTCTGAATATTTTTGAATATCGTTTCTACAGTGCTTTAAGAGCAAATTAGCTATTTACTAACGTTTTCGCCCTAAGGCGGAAGTGAATGAAACTCGTGCTATAACTTATAGCGACTATATAACTATTCTTAACCATTTCCTGAACTTTCTTCTTCATAACGCTAATCCAAACATTAAACACGAGTCAAGTTCCTCTCACGCTTACACATAATCCTATGAGTGAGTTGAAAATTAATTATTTATTTAATTCTAAAATCTTGGGTCTTACACTCATCAATGAAGGGTTCTGTTGCAATTGCCTTGAGGACCCAATTGGATGTGTATTCAGGTCTGGCTTTCTCCTTTCCTCACTAGCCAAACGCGATTCATCCACAGCGTTATGGTCTCTCTCAGGTCTTTGATTATCATCATCGACTGGTTCCTGTATATTGTTTTTATCCACCTGCTTCTCATCTTGGGGCTCCCCACCCGGAATCGGATCCATATTGAACAAGCCCAAGCCCACATCAGCATTTTGAATTGTCAACGGAATGTTTGGCCCAACCTCCTCTTGAGTTGTCAAGATATTAACTGTCCCAGCCTCATGTTCATTACCCATGTTGCCCTCCAGTTGGGCCTCAGGTGGGTCCATCACATTTGCATTAGGAGCATTATTTGTAGGGTCCACCGCCTCCAATCTAATACCCAAGATTCCATCAATCATTGATTCCCCCATAATTGGCCCCTCGTTACTCACTACAGGAGTTACCACGCCGTCATTGGAACCTGGGTTGTTACTTGCACCAATGGAGCAATTAATGCCACCATCATTATTCCCGTCCAGACCTTCATTCTCAACCGGCCACACTGCTTCATCTTCCCCGATTGATCCCTCCTCCTCCGGAGAGATTGTTCCTGCGTTCAGCGACCAACCAGACGCAATTTCATCATCTTCCTCACTCAATTCCTCAAATCGACAGCAATTGGTGCACTTTGCTGGGCCCATCTCCTCAATAATTCTTATTGTGTAAGTTGTATCACCAATCCTGATCTTCCTTGCCACAGAGATGAATTCCAGGGACGTTGTTCTAACCTGAAGTCTGGCAAATTCCAAGACAGAGAATGAGTTGGTAGTCTCATCGATCATTATAAGATCACCCACTGGTAAAACAATGTTTCTAAAGCACTCCATCGTCCATAGGTGCAGTGGTATACCGGTGCATCGAACCCAGACCACCCAGTTTATCGGTGCAATCTCCTTCGACCAGGGTTGGACGCAACTCAGAAACTCCTCAATCCACCCCTTGGCACCCGCAAGAGCTTCCTCCAAGTTCAGCTCGTCCGGGCCCGATATCAGGACCTTGTCATCCCCCATATAGCGCACACGAATCGTATTATGCCCTTCAAGCATGAAGGCATCCTGCAACATTGGAATCAATTCCAAATTGCTTATGACTCCCACCATGCTTCTACTAATCCACTCCTCAACTGGAGGAATCTCCGGACCACACCATATTTCAGTGCTCGCCATCTTCAGATTCGACTCCACTTTCCCCCTCTTTCACCATCCACTTTTCCAGCGATCCTCTTTCTCCCTTGTGCCCCCGTTTTCACCGTTTGAGCATATGAGTGGTTATATGTTCTTCCTGTGTTGTAATGTTGTTTAGGTCCTTGCTCCTTGGTCTCTCTTTTTTGTTCCGTCTCGGGTCTATGATATGCTTTTACCACCTTCATGTTGTTTTCCTTGGAATACCTGGCCAAATTTACATGCACCTTCTCTATCCCAATCACAATTTGGTTCAGTCTCAGCTCCAAGTACTTAACATCCTTGATATCCTTGAAGTGAACGAAGCCAAACCTCAAGCCCTCCTTGGTTCTCGTAGCTGGGATGTAAATCTCCCAAACCTTTTCATATCTCCGGAAAATTCTCCACATGACCTCTTCTCCAAAGTTGTTTGGGAAATTAGAGAAGAAGAAAGTAGTGATATTCCCCCCTTCCTTCTTTCCACCGTCTTCCAACCTTCATCTGCATCAGCTTTGTGACTTTTCCTCTCCCATACCCAAACCCTATCACTCCTTCTCTCTCTACCTTTCTCTCTCATCACTCAACTTTTTTTAGTAGACACGGTTCCAGAGGGTTGGAGGATAATTCGGAGGATGGTCTTACACACCCTATTCAACTAGCTCATTGGAGCAATTCAGCTGTTGAATCTGTTATTCAACAGGTCTTCAACATGCCCATTGCATGTAGTCTTATGAGACTTTATCCATCATGTATAACATGAATTGAATAATCTATTACTTTACGGTATTAAAGTGGATTGATGAATAAATTTTTACAATATAATGTTAGCACCAAATAGTAGATAAAATTGTAAGATATTATACAAGCTCTATCATTATACTATTCGGCATACCAAACTAGCATGGAGTTGTCTAAATGACCCATGATAAAGTTTGGGTTAAGTAACCTATCATCCAATCACATTGAAGATAAGTGAGTTGGAATTTCTATATTTTATTTATTAATTTATTTCCAACTCATTTATCTCAAATGTGATTGAATGATGAGTTATTTAACCCAAACTTTATCATGGGTCATTTAGACAACCCAAACTAGCATATATAATTTAATATGAAAAATTGTTTATTTAATCATTTAAGAAAGAGATTTTAAAATGGAATAAACAAGTAATTATAATTATAATTTTTTTATAAGCATGTTTATACTTTATATGACCAATATGATGAGTTCAGTGGCCAACCATCAGGACAGAAAATGGCCGAGACAGATTCGTCCTCCCCTTCTTCGACATCTGAACCCGCGGCATCGCTGGCGTCGATAGCAGAGAATCTTCAGCGTTCTGCAGTTCAATCTGCTCGCACTGTGCAACACAACTCTTCCACCCAGTTTCGTACCTTTCAGGTTTCCTTCTTCATACCATTCTCTGCATATTCTTTACGCCATAGGGTTCTTACAAATTTCAAATCATACTCTGTAACACTACTTGTTCTGCTTATGCTTCAAACTCATGTTTGATTTCTTTATGGACGATTGAGAGTCAAATATTTTGGGGGCGCCAACAATGTCTAGAAAATAATCTAGATTGGTTACGAAGTAGAGAACCATTAAGGAGATTTTTAATTTCAAGCCCTAGAAACCGAAAATAGGTCAATTTTTCGACACCGATAGCGGATGCCAGTTTGCTTGAATTCCGCCATGACCAATATTTGACAAGACTGATTCAGCTTTCATGGCATTGATATGTAAGAGAGTGGGCTGTAGTCTAGGTTTGATAATGCTAGATTTAGATCTGGTTTGCATTGGATAGATGTTAGCTGGATGAATAGAAGATGTTGGAGGAACAAGTGCAGTAATGACTTGTAAAGTCGAAGTTAAGATTTGCTTTTAATTATTTTCTGTAGGATAGTGCTGGATTGGTATGCCAGATAGGACAGTGCTGTTAGAAATGCATCATCCTTGTAATGAACTAACTATCTATAAAGCTTAACTTGTTAGGTGAAGACACATCAATGGTTTGAAATTGTATTTCTAACACGTCCCTCACGGAAGAGCCCATTGGGCCTGAAGCATGGACAATGCATAAACTCACATACCTAGTACTGAAATTCAACTTTTTATTAGAATAATGGGGGCAACAAGGATTGAATTCTAGACCACTTGGTTATCGAGGCCGTGATACCATGTCATGAACCAACTATCCCAAAAACTTAAGCTGTTGGGTGAAGATACATTAATGATTTTATATTTGTAACGATCCAAATACTTAATAAGCTATAACTTAAAAGGCATAGAAACATGAGCTAATGGGGAAGGCCGAAGGCCTAATTCAACAATATGCCATTGTTTACAATCATATGCCCTATTTTAGTGGTGTTGTGAGGGAAAATCTACTTGAGTAACACCCTGATCAGTGAGAAATTTAGGAAAAGACCTGTATTCACATTCTCAATCGGTTTGTACTTTGTATATAGCTTTAAGTTTTGTGTTCAACTGCAATTCAGCAGAGCAGAGGCTGTAAACTGCTTAAAGGTAACTAAAGGATCTGATTTTGATTTTAAGAGATAAAGCCATGTTTACTTAGATTGCATCAATAGAGGTAATGTAATAAAATAGACACAAGAGTTTTTTATGCTACTAGTCCCCACAAGTATTCTAAAGGGAAAGATTATGCAATAGTAGAGGGTTGAGATGGTATTGGTAATCTATGAGCTTTACCAAGAATACATGCTGAACAGAAATGAACACCAACTTTATTTGAAACAGGAATTTCACAAAGGTGCAAGGCATGGTTCAGTACATCAGAATTAGGATGACCTAATACCAGATGTTGGCATAACAAGGGAAGTATCTGAATTATTACTTCCTTTTGAACTTGGACTAGGCCTAACTCAACCCTAAAAGCTAGCTCGTAAGGTAAGGATTGCCAAAGCCTTTATAACTTATAAGCTCTTAGTTAGCCATATCTCTAGTGTCATATCTCACCACATCGCTCTTATGCTCAAAACTGTATATCCAAAGCGTGAAAATTATAGGACTAGCCCGGAAGGTGAAGATTGCCAAAGCATTCATAAGCTGTACTTTGGCCATATCTCGATTCAATTTGGGATCTCAAACAACTGTTTACCCTAGAAACCAGAAAAGAGAAAATTTACAAGAGGACCATTTAGATGGGACTTTGAGCAGAAATATGATTGATGGCTTTGACTTGAAGCAATCAACTTCAGGTCTGAGAATTTAGGGAGCCACCTACAGTTCCTTGCAGCAAGGTCTGTGATTTCACAACACTTCAGGTGAACCTCAAAGTAAATAGCATTATCTTGAACAGATTTGCTTGCACTAACAAAGTTCTTGGTAATGAAAGGGACTTGAAGTGGATTATGGAGGACAAGTAAGTTTAAGGATTAATTGCGGAGGAAAGATATGTGGAACCAATACAATACAAACCCTAACTGTTACCAACAAAGAGATGTTATCGCCCATCAAAACTTTTCATGTGCTACAACAGGTTTTGTGAGTTTGTAGTAACATGATGTGATGCACCTGAGTATGGATAACTAGACTTCTTTGAGACTAACACAATTGCTGTGTTTGAAGAGGCACTGATGAACCAGAACTGCGCCGAGCAGAATGTGCAACAGGTCATGGAAAATGTTGGTAGGAAGGTGGGGCAGTTTAAGAATTGTGTACGAATTAAGGAGCAGACGGCCACTGTTGTGGAGGACGACATTGCATGAAAGATTTGTTGAAAGGTGATAGATCCCCAAATAGAGAATGGGCTGAAACAACTAACCCAAGGCCCAAGGTATGGTGTGTGTATGTGAGGAGAGGAAAGAATAGGAAGAATCCAGAAGAAGAGTGAGCTGGCAGTGTGAGAAAGGAGTGCTAGGATGAGTTAGTTACGGGAATCAGGGGGGGTATGTGTATAAAGGGAATTCTGTTAGCATGAGGGAGACATCTGTGAGTATTGCTTTTGTTAGAGAGAATAGAGAAGTTATGCTTTCTCTATAGGAGCCTAGCTCTGGAGTAGTAGTGATACTACTGTAATCATCTTCCTTTCACATAATTCCATTAAGCAATTTTCTCCCATTATTCCCTTTTCCTTTCTCTGTTGCATTGGTTCCCATCAAATTGGTCCGACCTGCCGGATCTTCCGAGACGGATACCAGTGTTCATCGTCGGTGTTTTGACAACAAATGCCACCGGCGAAGAAGATGGAGGCTAAGGTTGCAGCTCTCGAAACTGAAGTCGTCAACCTGCGTACCACCTTGATCACCATGCAGGAACAAGCAGAGAGAAATCAAGCTCGCTTGCTAGACCTGCTAACTCAGCGATTGTCGAAGCAATCGGTTGAACGCGATGAATCCGGAAGTACGATCAACAACTCTGCTACCAGATCGGGAACAGAGCAAGGAGGATCTTCCAACGTTTCGGGATGGACACGCTTGGATGGGGGATTGTTGGATGAATTCCGCAAATCCGCTAAGAAGGTGGAACTCCCACTGTTCAATGGAGAAGATCCAGCGGGGTGGATAGCTCGTGCTGAAGTCTATTTCCATGTAATGGGAACAAGCCCTGAGGTTAAGGTGAACTTAGCTCACCTATGCATGGAGGGAGCTACCATTCACTACTTCAACTCCCTGTTGTATCTGGATCCCGGATTGACATGGGAGAAGTTAATCAACGAGTTACTGGAACGATATGGGTCTGCAAGCAAGGGAGATGTCTTCGAGCAGCTCTCAGATCTACCCGACAAGCAATACTTTGGGAATTTCATTCATGGCCTCCGTGAAGATATCCGTGCTCGAGTTCGGAGTATGCGAACTCTGATTTCTCTTCCTCGTCCTCGTCTCATACCCTTGGCAAGAGCGGTGGAAACGGAGCTCCATGGACCAGGACAATCTCTTTCCGGGTCAAAGGGAGGAAGCTCCAGTATGGGTTTCGGGTCGGGTTCGTTCACCCGAGCAGCCCATCAAATTTCTCCTGGATCGGGCCCAACAGGTCAGAACTCAAACCAAGGATGGGTAATAGTTAAGAATCGCGAAGACAGATTGGAACGGTGAGAAGACGAAGGGAAATCTCCCACAACACCACGCGACAAAGGGATAAGGCACCTTCCTTACCAGGAGCTTCTTGATCGGCGCCAGAGGGGTTTATGCTTCAAGTGCGGCAGGAAGTATCACCCACTGCATCAGTGTCCTGAAAAGCAACTCCGAATCATGCTAGTCGATGCGCTGGAGGATAGTGGTGAAGCACCAGAGTCTTGGAACGTTGAGATGGGAGCAGAGGAGACGGAAGCAGACGGAGAATTCAGCGTTATGAAGATGGAAGAAGAGCCCGTACAAGCCCAGACTATGGAACTACAAGGTTCCATCCATGGCGTTCCCATCATGATTTTGATTGACAGTGGAGCAACCCACAATTTCATATCCAAACGTGTGGTGGAGGTTATGGGGTGGTTTGTTCAGTCGACTCCAGCGTTGCGCATCCGTTTGGGTGATGGCCATAAAGCAATTGCCAGAGGAAAATGCAAGCAAGTGGAGGTGGGAATAAATGGGTACAAGACCACAGTGGATGTGTTACCTTTTGATTTGGAAGGAATTGATCTGGTGTTGAGAGTAGCTTGGCTTGTCACTTTGGGGGAGATGATTGTGCATTGGGGCAAACAAACCATGAAGTTCCAGCAAGAGGGGAAATGGGTTTGTCTGCAGGCTCAGGACTTCTCACAGAAAGGGGAATTGGCGTTAGAGAGTTTTTTTGGCCAAGTACATCGTGAGGCGGGTGAGTATTATCAAGCTACAACACTAAGAACTGCAATTACAGCAGTAATTCCCAGAACTGAGAACCATTTGACTGAAGCACAGGAACAACAATTGGCTACATTGTTGGCTGCTTACAGTGATGTCTTGGCTGCACCAACAGGCCTGCCACCCCAAAGACAAAAAGACCATCAAATTACCTTATTGGTTGGCCAAGGACCCGATAAATTTCCGATTCCAGTAATTGAAGAGTTGTTGGACGAGCTGCACGGAACGCGCTACTTCCCCAAACTTGATTTGAAGTCAGGGTATCACCAAGTCTTTGTGAAGGAAGAAGATGTTCCAGTAGGTGATCATCATGTTGAGAAAGAAGCACCAAGTGGGATGGATGGAGAATTCATGGATGCCATAGAGCCTGAGGGAGTTTTTTCCACCCGTGCAGTACTGCAGCAGGGCGACACTGTGAACCAGTACCTTATTCAGTGGCGCGGAAAGTCTGCAGGAAAGGCTACTTGGGAGGAAGAACAGACCATTTTGAACCAGTTTCCCGCGTTCAACCTTGAGGACAAGGTTGTATCTCAAGGCGGTGGAATTGATAGATCCCCAAATAGAGAATGGGCTGAAACAACTAACCCAAGGCCCAAGGTATGGTGTGTGTATGTGAGGAGAGGAAAGAATAGGAAGAATCCAGAAGAAGAGTGAGCTGGCAGTGTGAGAAAGGAGTGCTAGGATGAGTTAGTTACGGGAATCAGGGGGGGTATGTGTATAAAGGGAATTCTGTTAGCATGAGGGAGACATCTGTGAGTATTGCTTTTGTTAGAGAGAATAGAGAAGTTATGCTTTCTCTATAGGAGCCTAGCTCTGGAGTAGTAGTGATACTACTGTAATCATCTTCCTTTCACATAATTCCATTAAGCAATTTTCTCCCATTATTCCCTTTTCCTTTCTCTGTTGCATTGGTTCCCATCAAAAGGATGGTTACATCTCTTGGTTTCATGGCCAAAATTTAAAACAAACTTGGCACTAGGTGGAGCTGCGGCCTCCTCTACCATTTCTATCACGGCTACCTCAAACCAATGAATATGTTGAGTACTTCGTATTCAGTTGGAAGACTTGGAGAATCACATCAGGATACTCTCGAGTTACTGGGTCTCCTATAGGAAACAAAGAATCAATCATGGCCTTGATCCTAAAGAGAATTCAGCAATGCGGTGATTTCCCAGCTTGTTATTGTAGAGTGTGGTACAAAGTTGTGTTGATTTGGCCGGAGTTTGGTTCTAAAAGAAAGTGGAGCTTTTCCCAAAGTTAATACTTAATAGGAATGATGCACCTAATCATACGGGTGAGAATCGGACTAGAGAGTGAAGATTGCAACGATGAAAGGGGAAATTGATCCCGATTTTCCCAAATTGAATATGCACTGTTGATTCAGCCAGCTGCTCGATCTTCTTCGCTGACGAATCTGGGTGGGATTGTTGGATTGGCAACATAGTGATGAAACTTGTGGGCTTTAATTACAGGCTCTAGGATCATCTAATGCCATAACTTTATTTCATGCTCTCTTAATATTTTTTTTCTTTCCATATTCTGTTTTATGATTTAAGAAAGCCCTGGCCATGTTAATCCATTTTGTATCTCAATAAAGTATATGACCGACTCCAAAACTCATCCCGGCTATGCATGATTCTTTTGCAGAACTTTTTACCCAAAGCAGTGTCACAGTATAGAACTTATGAAGATGCTTTCTTCAATAAAGTTAAAGGTGATTAGACTTGAATTGTATCAATATTATGAGTGTTGGATGGGTGCTTCAACTTTGAAGCCCTTATTGATGGTTCAGTCAGAATTATGGTTTATGGCCTCTAATTGGGTTCAAGTTATAGTTGTTTCTTCAAGTGTTTTCACTCTTATGAATACAGATCAAGAAGCCTCCCTAAATTTTGAATCTTGACATGGTTTTGTTTGTTGAATTTTTTCTTTTCAATATTTTTTTTCTCACCCAAGTTTTCAAGGGATCTAGCATTTGGCTGATATATCTAATATGTTTTATAAAAGTAAAGTATGTTTCTAGTCCATATTCACCTGTCATTATTTAGTTTTAGTCCATGATTTTTAAAATGCTCTATTTTGGTCCCTCATTCTTTGAATAGTGATGTTAACAAATTGGTGAACCAAACTGTACAAAAGGTGGTAACAATTTTAAACAACATTTGTGGCACCACACTTGTCCATTGTAGTTGTCCAAAATATTAGTTTGCACTCAAACCCCAAAACAAAAGTCAATGACTAAAATGAGACTATTTTAGAAGATGAGGGACCAAAATGGAGTGTGATAAAAATCATGGACTAAATCAAACATTGGGACTAAAAAATATGTTTTATCCTTTTTTTTCCATAAAAATTAAAATTGTTGATCTTATAATACTCTTTTTCTCAGATGTATTAACACATGGTATTAATCCTCAAACAAGTTCTTGGCCATTGAAGCTGTTTCTACTTAGTTATGCTGTTTTATATATGTAGCATCAATATATACTCTTAACCCTTTCGCAGATGGATTGATCGTTGCAAAGGAGCATCAAGCTTTAGGTGTTGGTTTTGCTGTTTCCGCTGCCCTTCTTGCTATGCGAGGTACTTCTTCCCATCATTGGACAAAAAATATCAAGTTTTCCTGTGTACTACCCAGGCTTGTTAATAGCGCGCTATAGCGTAGCGCCCTGAGGGTTCACCGCTACTCCACTATTCACCGCTATAGCGCTGCAATAGCGCTCGAAATAGCGTTTTTTTTGGCTTGCCGCTACACTACGCTATACGCCATTAACAACCCTGGTACTACCACTCAGTTTTTCTAAAAAGGTTCAATTAAGATTTTGCATCTTCAACTTCATATTATCATAATACAAAGTATTATATTATTGCCAAGCTAAGGAATTATTTCTGTGCTCTTTTCTTTTTGCCTTGTGAGTTATTGCCTTGCTTTTATGTCTTTAATGTAGTTTCTTTTGTACTAAATCGTCATATGAGATATGACTAGCGTTTGACCTTTTAATTACTAGCAAGCTGGGTTTAGATATAATTTGGCTTGGATTATTTTGAACCTGCTCTAAGGCTTGTATTCAGCTTTCGTATGATATATTTTCCCAACTTTTAATTTTAACTTTGAATAGTTCTAAGGCTTGCATTGAGGAGCAGCTGTTTTCTATGTTCCTTGCACCATTTGGTATTTAAACCGTAACGTGAGGCATACTGGCTTACAGTATAGTTGGATTTGTTGCGGAGTATGCTTGAAGATTTGTAATGTTTGATTTATGCTTTGAAGTGACTATGCATCATTTAGGAGCTTGCATTGTCAATGAAGAAGGCAGCCTCGACCTTATAGGCAGTCTGGAAGTTATTCTAGAGAATGATATCATTGTAGAATGGAATCATGGATCTTCAAAAGGCACCTGATTTACCACATGTTCAACCAATAAGTGGGGTTTTCATTGATCCAATCAAGAAATCACTCAACTAGTGGAAGATGATGTGCTGAATCAAAGATTCTAAGATTAAAGTAGTCTATTCATAATATATTCCCTGAAATATTTCTCTCTATAGTCTATTCATTTAGAAAATAGAAATTCTTAGATCTGTGACATTACAGAATATCTGATTTAGAAAATAATATTGATTTTGTCTACTGAATGTAATTTTAGTTTTAGTTCTAAAGCACTTTATGTTTTCGCAGCTCCAAGAAGGTTTCTGTTTCGTAACACATTGGGTCGGTTTCAGAGTGAGGAGGTATTTTTCAGTTTAACAATCAAGATGCATCCCTTACCTATGTTGTTACGTACTGCTCCTCCCTATTTGTGCTGCATAACCTACTCTCTGTTTCTTGTAACTTGAGTTCATTTTGGACATTCTATCTTGAGATCTTAGGCAGTTGTGTGTTAAAAGTAGTAATTTTTCCCTAGTGCATATTCTGTTGTTTGTTTCACCATTTTACATGAATACTTGTGAAGGCTCGGTATGCAAGTGCTGAGAAGAATGTGAAGGACTTGAACCTTTCAGTAGATTTACTGAAGAAGGAGAGCATAAAATTGCTTGAAAGGACAACTCTTGCTGAGAAGGAAATGAAGTATGGGCATACCGAACTAACGTATGTATTATCAGTTAAGCAAAGGACGTTTTGTTATTTGTTTACAGCTGAAGCATGCCTGAATGTTCAATTTCAATAATGTACAGGATCACTGGAGCCCAACTTCAACGGCTGGCAAAATCATCATACAAGGTTGAAGCCCAAGCTGCTGGTATGCTATCTTTTATATTTTAGAAAATCACCAAAAAGCAACTTCTGATAAATAATACCATCATAGAAAAATATTCATATTTTTCCCGTGCACAAGTCATATTTTAAACACTTAAAGAAAATTTAACACAATTTGCTCTCTTGTCTTTTTTTAATTATTGTTCTTTTTCTTCTTCTTTAAAATAGGATTTCCTTCTATACTTCTCCCTTGAATGAATGGTCATTTTGGTCCGTGAAAAAAATTGATCGACGTTTAAATTGTCCAAATCTGACGTCAGGATTAACTTGATTACACATTCAAAAACTTGTTAACGTATTTTCTTCTTTCAGAGACTAAGTTGATTATTCACTCTTCTCCCTTTCATATTTGTTTGGGAATGTGTAATGATATCTATGGATGTCGTTTTGGAATTTACTTCGTCTTATCATGCTGTAGATTTAATAGACAGGCTGCGGCATATACCTAGTCGTGAAGCACTGACACTTCGAGCTGAGGCAAGGCTATGACTTTATCTGTTTTTCTGTGTTTCCCATAAGTCCAGTTATGTTACATTACTTACTGTTTGTTTGCTTTGTCTCCACTACAAACACGTGATCAGGTTGCCTCTTTGGCTTCAACATTGAAGCGGCAGAGATCTGCGATGGATAAACGGATAATGAAGATCTCCGAGTTAGGGATTGCTGTGTGAAGTTTTGGACCTTCTCAATATGCACACCCATCTTAGTCATACTCATTTTCTTGAATAAATGTTGGGGCATCCGCATACAACTATATACTTGTAATGCAGACCCATCTACTGGGCGGATTTTTTTTTTCTTTAGTAAATTCAGTGAATAGGTGTAACTGGAAAATGTTTTTTTTTTTTTTTTTTTTTACTTTAGTAAATTCAGCAAATGAGTACACGATAAAATGCCACACTTACATGAGAATACACATCATTAATATGGCAAATATGCCAATAAAATACATATATGATGCATCACAAGACTTACCTAATGTTTAACTCAACAAAGACGAAACCAGGATTTATTTTTTCTCCTGGAACGTAAATATGAATGTCATTTAGGTAAGTATATGGGGCCTATTTATCAATCTAGATCTCCTTTAAACTCCTACAAGTACGTCCTAGACCATTGTGCGATATTCAAGTAAGTAGGTATACTTTTAAGTTAATATATGTTTTTTGGAATGTTTCTTGCTACCACCTCACATCTATCATGTCACCTTTAAATTTAAAAAATCTGAAAATACTCTTAAATATTAAATATGATAGAGTTATATATGTATTTAAATTTATAATTCTTGGAGTTGAAATTTGGGTTCTCATTCAATAATAGACTTAGCTTATTTCCTCTGTAACCAAAAAAAAAAAAAGACTTAGCTTGCTTACTACACTAACACTTTATTGATTATTCACACAACTCCTCTAATCCATGATGCCTATAAAAAAAAAAAACACAACTCCTCTAACTTGCACTAAAAACCCACATTCATTCATGCTATCTTTAAATTTGAAAATCCAAAAATACCCTTACAAAAATTTCTGCTCACACTTTTAAAATGCGTTATGTACGTACTTTGAAAGTTATGCATGCACTTTAAAGTGCATTATGTACGAACTTTAAAATGTGAGCACACCGGTTAATGTTAAGTTTGTAACTCTTGCAACTTGTGTAACTCTCAATTTCTTATAAACACATGTTAAACATTATTTTTACTGTTAATTTCTATGCTTCATCAGATGCCATATATAGGGGTTCATGTGTCTCTCTTTCTCACACAATTCTATTATGCTTTTCTACTATGCTTTCTTTTAGTTTCTTCTTCCTTGGGTACAATGTATGAGGCTGGGTTCCTTGTATTTCATTCTCAACATTAGCACGTATGTCATGTCTGATGTTGGATATTCCGATTCAGATATGCAAACGTGCTATTGTAGGTGTTCAATATCCTTTTTCAGATATGACAAACGTTTGAGTAACGTGCGACTCAGCCCATAAATGTGAAAGTAGGGGTGCAACCCAATGAAGAAAATGAGTAAGTAATTAAAAGTTGTATGTGAATATTTTATGTGGTTGTTAGAGTATTTTCCATATCTTCTATATGGTTATGGTGAAATGTCAGTCATAATTTTTTTTACTATTGAGTTTTCCCACTATGCTTTGGAGTCTGCGTTCAAACTGAGTAGTCCGATAACGATCACAATGTGGATCTGGACACTTTTAAAGAGTCAATGTATCTATACCTTTTCAAGGGTTTTGTTTTGTATATAATGATATTTGATACAATTTTGAAGTGATGTAAATAATTGAAATATAAGAATTTATTTGTAAGATTTTATTTTGCATAGTTTTTATGATGGATTAATCTCAAATTGATCCATATCTTTGTCTCGCCGTCTGACCTAGGTCCCTCAACGGAAAAATTATTGAAAAAGTTCATCTTCTTTGTAAATCGTTTGAAGCAAGTCCTCGTCGGAGCGATAATTTAGCATGCTAATTGTGTTAGTGAAACTTACATAAATTTAAAAAAAATAAAATAAAATTACACATCATAAATTAAATTAAATTAACAAAATTAAATTACATTAAGAACCCATATTAACCCCAATTCTAAATCCCTAAATACACCAACACTTTATTGATACTTACTCACACAACTCCTATAACTTGCACTAAAAATAAGAGAAGAGTGTAATAAAATCAGAAGTAACCTCATTATAGTTCATTTCACTTGTACGGGTACACTATTTAATGTCGACGCTGAAGTTAACCTCCAGGTATAAGTCATTCCAAACTTGCACATACATACAGTAATTAAGTAATTACCACCACCAATACAATCCCCGCAGCTCAAAACAAATTGACTTTGTAGCGGTGAAAATAAAGATCACATCAAATGGATCTGCGAACAATAGCCTCGCCTTATGTGCTCACATCGGGAATTACGTCATCGTACTCCTTCTACTACTACTAGCTCCAGTCATTCATTCACACATTCACTCATTCATTCATTCCACTCCCGATTCCGATTCCGAACGAAACCCTTGGATTCGGCGATGCCGCTTTATTGTTAACAATCAGATCTAGATAACTTCATTGAGTAGCGGCGCGGCGGAGATGGAGGGGAATTCCGGCGGTGGTGGTGGTGGCGGAAGCGGCGGTGGAGGCGGCGGCGGTGGAGGTTCTGATGTGGAGCTTCTGTGCAAGACGTTGCAGGTGGAGCACAAGCTGTTCTACTTCGATCTGAAGGAGAATCCTCGCGGTCGCTACCTCAAGATTTCGGAGAAGACTTCTGCTACGAGGTCCACCATCATCGTTCCGTTCTCCGGCATTTCCTGGTTTCTCGATCTCTTCAATTACTATGTTAACTCTGACGATCAAGACCTCTTCAGTAAGGAACTGCAGCTTGACACCAAGGTAACTCAACCCACCCTCACTCTTCAATTCAGCTCCAAAGATTTCAATCTCACCACATTGATTGTAGTGTTTTTATCAAATTGATTTGTTAGAGATGCATAATTGTTGCCAAATTTAGAGTAAACAATCAATTTTCATTTGCAGGACTCAGGTAGTAAGTAGTATACAAAAGTATGAATTTGGTAACAATTTCGCTTAATTGCACCTCCGATTGCTCGTTCGCGATTCGCTTTAAGTGGGGACCAAAAGTGCAATTAAGCCTAACGATTTTGTATCTTTGACCGACTAATTTGATGAAAAGCATTCATTTGATGGAGGCCAAACTGACAGATTTTTCCTTTTGTTTTTCAGGTTTTTTACTTCGACATTGGGGAGAATAGGAGGGGCCGCTTCTTAAAGGTACTTGTTACTTGAATTAGGTTTAATATGCTTTTTATGTTTGTTGGTTTGATGACTATTGTTCTTGACTTTATTTTTTCCACATAGACATGTCAGAGTTTTGCAGTGGTATGTTTCTGTATTGCTGCAGAGGGAAGGTCAAAACATCTAGGATTTGTAGAGTTTACAATTGGTGGTTTTAGGCTTTTAGCATGCATGTTTTTTCATGAGCTATAAGGAAATTTAGTTAATGGCATTGAAGGTGTTGTGATCAACCAAACCCTGGTATGAAAAGGTGGAAAATGAATAGCAGGTTTTACCATTTCAACTTGTTTATCAGTTGGAAAGAGCCTGATATATATAACAGGTTAGGGATATTAATAACCTTAGGATTTGAATGAAGATTTTCTTTTTCTTTTTTAAATCAAAACTAGGAATGTGAAACAAAAATGTAAATGTGTGGTAATTGATTGGGCTGCTGCTTGTTAGACATTCCTAAATAGTTGCTTGAATGCATAATACTACTTTAAGCTCTTGGAATTACACACTCTTCCTGGTCAATGGTTTATATGCAAGCATTTTGCTCTGCAGATTTTTTTGTAGAATTATTTTGGTAATGGTGGAAACAAAGTGCTTGCATATAAACATTGTGGATTTGTATGGCTTGAACTCTGAAAGTAAAGGCCTGATTACAATGAGAAAAAGAGAACCTTATGGAAGTGAGCTTTATCTGTAAAAATCATGCCTTGGCAGATTTCTGATTTATCTTAGCATTGACTTCTGAAGCTTAGTTTTTAGATGTTTGACTGAATCTCTTAAGGTTGCAAAAAGCTGTATCTTGTTTTGCATCTATTTGGGCTTACCTAATTTTATTGTGGAATTTCTATCTTAGGATGAATATTTTATGTATGTTTTTTTTGTGTGTCAAGATTATGATTCTAATTTATTTTTGAAGGTGTCGGAGGCTTCTGTAAGCAGAAACCGTAGCACTATAATTGTTCCTGCAGGAAGCTCCAGGGACGAAGGGTGGGCTGCATTCAGAAACATTTTGGCAGAGATTAATGAGGCATCAAGGCTTTTCATTATGCCCAATCAGGTTTCCTTAATTTGCATGTAGACATTTTTTGTAGTTCCAATTTATCTTCTAGGATCTGTTTAATGTCATCTAATTGTTTGTATTGCACAGCAGCAAAATTCTGAATCCTCAGAGCGTCTTGTCGGACTTTCGGATGATGTTGGTGCTGGCTTCATATCTGGTCATAGTACACAACCTGCAACCTCTTCTGAATTGAATGTGGACAGGTCTGTTGATTTACCAGCTCAGGATGAAATTGGAAACTTGGGGGTCTCAAAAGTTATCAGGGCTGATCAAAAAAGATTCTTCTTTGATCTTGGGAGCAATAACAGGGGTCATTTCTTAAGAATATCTGAGGTTTGTTGCCATTGTCTTATTGTCCTTTACCCTTTATTATGTTTTAGTGTTCGAATATGACTTTCTGCTTTAAATTCTTGTTATTTCATTGCAGGTTGCAGGTTCTGATCGTTCCTCCATCATCCTTCCTCTGTCAGGGCTCAAGCAGTTTCATGAGATCGTTGGTCACTTTGTTGAAATCACCAAGGACCGAATCGAGGGAATGGCAGTTGCAAATGTCCGCACAGTTGATCCCCCTCAAAGATGAGTGCTAACATATGGGGTTTTCTGTGACAACAAGTAGTCACTCTCGGCCAAGGTTTCGTTAGGGAATGGGTGTTATCGCTGTATCTGATTGTGCTATTTTTATTTTTATTTTTCCTCAGCCTTCTCCTTCTCATGTCATCTTCAATTAATGCTTTTGAAATAATCCAAACACTGGTTGGTTGGTTAGCAGAATAAATGGAATATCTTGGCAAGGTCAATATGAATAGGAAATAACAAAAGAGAAATGAACCAGAGACTTGTATTTGTTTGGATAGTTTGGCACCCGGTCTATATGTTGTAATAATGATTGTTTAATTATTTTGCTTTGCTGCACAGTTTTCACATGGATTTAAAGTTCTCATACAGGCTGAGGTATCAACCACCATGCGTACCATATTTTTAGGTTCGATGATTGGCTTCCTCCTTGCTTAAACTTAGCTTTCATAGTTTTACCATCATTTATCTGTTTTTTTTTGTCAATTCATTTATCTGTTTCTTGTGTATCTAAACTTGGGCCAAAACTATTTGGACCATCCTCATTTACTATCCACACCATCCTTTTGAGCAAAAATACAATTATACCCCCAGACTTAAAAAAAACTGAATCAATCAAACAGGAAAAGAAAACTTCTCCCCACACCATCTCCCTCTCTCACGGTTTCTCTCTTTCTCTCGGCCCTTTCATTCTCAACTTTCCCAAATGAAAAAAAAAAAAAAACCGTAGCCACCACCCTGATCTTTGTTGGAGAAGGAAGGAAGGAGGAAGAAGGATCTTGAAGAAGTTGGAGAAGGAAGCAAGAAGAAGAAGCAAAGGAACAAGAAAGAGGAAGAAGAGGAAGAAGGAGAAGTCAAACATCATCTTGACAAAATCGCTTGGTTTCCCGATCTGTTTCAATACACAATTTAAATTGCGGTAGCTTTATGCTTACGGCAATTTAAATTGGGGTAGTACTATGTTCCTCTGTTTTTCTGTTCCTTGATATCCTTTGGGTTTTTGAATCGCAAAATCGGGTTGTGTTCGTGAGCCTTGGACAGAACATAAGAGAAATCGATTTCTAAAACCTTCTGTTAAATTCAAAACCTGCCTGCTATGTTCCACTGTTGGATCCGCAATTAAAATTGCGATAGCTTTATCCTTTCCGTCATTTTAATTGCGGTAGTGCTATGTTTCTGATTGTTTGATCTGCAATTAAAATTGAGTAAACTACCGCAATTTAAATTGAGTAAACTACCACAATTAAAATTGAGTGAACTACCGCAATTTTAATTGAGTAAACTACCGCAATTTAAATTGCGGTACCTATAAAATGTCCGCAGTTTAAATTGCGGTACGAACCAGAACCCAGATTTTCACGAAAAACGGTAAAATTTCAAAAATGACACCTTTTTTGAGCTTCTATTCTTCTCTTTATCTCACCCTTTGACGTTTACACTGACTTGAAGCTTCAAATACCTCTAAAGTGTGTGATATGTTGATTTAGAATATGAAATAGGGATATGGGGAAGGTGAGAGTGGAAGAGGAAGAAGGAAGAAGGAAGAAGGAAGAAGGAAGAAGAAATGGGGTTGGGAGAGTATTTTTTTCCCTGCTTTTAATGTTTTATACGTTGGGGGTGCTTTTAGGATTAAAAAAATAAGGGATGGTGTGGATAGTAATTGGGGATGGTCCAGAACCCAGATTTATAAGTCACTTTTATCTAATTATCTAGAATTAAGAAAAGTAGTTGCTAGCAATAAATTAGTAAAAAAATTTATCAACTTTCCTAGATTGCCCCATAAATTTCTCTCTCCAAATTTATTTTCTTCAAAGTCACACCATCTCTTTCATACTCCCTCTGTTCCTATTTATCTGTCCAGGTAGAGAAGGTTCACACAAATTAAGGAAAGCAATTAATTGTGTTGATTTTCATAAAAGTATTATTTGTTTTCCTATATCACCCTTTAGAATGTATTTTATCTTTCTTCATTTATTGTTTCTGTAAGGGCATTTATTGGAAAAACATCAATTAATGCTCTCTTGAAACTCTAAGTGGACAGATATATAGGAACGCAATTTTTTCTTCAAAGTGGACAGTTAATAAGGAACGGAGGGAGTAATAAATATGAGGGTAATTTTGGAAAAGGGAATTAAATGATGCATTGGTCTTATAAAGCGACTTATATTTTAGGATAAAAAAAACTCTAAAAATGTGACTTATAAATGAGGACGGAGGGAGTAACTCATTTCTCTATCTTCTCTTCATATTTATCAAAGGTGGAAGTGGAAAAGAATTGTAAACACAACATCATTCAATTAGTGGAGAGGACGAGTTGAGGAGTTTTGATTTTGTGTGTGTGTGTGCAGTGAGCGTAATCGATAGAAGCAGGTAAAAATAATGGTCCAAATTTCGACTTTTTTCAGGAGTCCATATTAGATAAACCCCTAAAATAAATTAAGGTAAAATATGGATTACACATAATGTTTCACTAATTTTCATATTCATTTTAGGTGTCTAAAGTCTCTGCAAATGTGAGGAAAGTCCTTTAAGTGGAGCTTCCGGGTGCACAATTGCCTTGGTGTCGTCGTGCTTAGGTAGTTTATCTCGACCTTGCGTAAGACTGCACCACCACTTTTCTAGTTTATATGAGGTGGTCCGTGACTGAACCAGGTTACGTTGGCCGCTTTTATGGTGCTTGCTTAAGAGCAAGCCCTGGTGGGCCGACCCAATGTCGTCAACTATTATTTTGATTTTTGTTTTCATTGGCGCCGTCTTTCTAGACATTCGTGCCGACCATACTGTTTTCTACATTCATATACTTCGTTGAGGGCCTACGAAACTCATATATGTCTTGCGGTGACGTCTTGGCTGGTGAAGTATGGAAATACGTTCTCACTCTTATTGCTTCATATATCAGATGAAGCTTCACCTTCAGGTCCAAACTTGTAATGAGTGTCGCTTCTATGTAGAATTTCCTTAGGAAGTCTTGCAACGACTCCTTATTTCCTTGCTTTAGTTTTTCTAAGGTATGTGAGATTTTAGGTAGACCTTTGCTTGTAATGAAGTGGTGAGCGAATTGTTGATAAAAAAATTTCCAACTTCTTATTGTCTCAGTTTGGATGAAGAGACTAGTACAATAAGAAGAAAGTTGCGCCGTGAATCACCCACTGCATTGAAAGTAAAAAGTTTGACAGATTTTCGGTGTAATTCACTGTCGGGTTTGCTTCCCAATATTAACACAGCTTGTTTACACGGATTTTTGGTAAACAAATATCCTCTTAGTTCGACTAAAGGAAGTTTAGATTCGGGGTCCTTTTGAGAAAACGCTTTGCCAAAGTGTAGTGTGTGAACGAGTGTATTCTCGACAATAATAAACAACTCAAACGAAACTGGACTTTATTGAGTATGAGTCGATTACAAAACAGTCAAGCAAACTTAAAATAGCATGAAAGCAAATTTCGACAAAACAAGTTACACATAAGAACTGGGAATTAACAAACTGAAATACAAGGAAATTAAAGCGTTGGTTCTGCAACATACTCCTCCATCATCACGTTCTGCTCTCGAAGTCTCATTGATGCGGACGTTTGGAGCTTTTGGTGAATTTTCAGAGTTTTTAGTTGGGAACCCTTTCTTCTGCTGCTGCTTCCTCTATTTATACTGTTCTTTCTGCCCATGTTCTTGGCGGTTTTACTTGGATGCACGATGGCTTCGTGGGTTTTGAATTTTGGCGCCATACCCCACGTTTAGCCGATGGTCTTCGCGCACGTGACTCTATTGCCACGTGGATGGTTCTGAGTCGCGGGCAACCGTTGCTATTCGTGGCATCGTGGGTGTACGCACGTGCTTGTAATCGCTTGTTATTCAGTAACTGCCCCTTCCATTAAGATGATCGAGATTTCTTCATCTTCTGAGTGTGTCGAGTTATGGCTTTTACTAACTTGTCTTTGAGGGACATCGTGTGCTGAGTTGCCGGCTTCGCCCAACCCCTTCTGTCGAGAAACCACTTTTTGCACCATGGTGTCGATAATTGTAATGCTTGTAATTTTGGCTTAACAGTTGCCCCCGAAAAATGTTGGTTGTCGACTGCTTTAGCTCAAAGACACCAAGCATTTTTTCTTATCGCAGCCGTTCGATTCCAACGATTCAAATGCTTTGTGCTCTCGACCCTTTGATCTTCAAGTCCAATCGGCAGCCATAACGTCTGATGACTTCTCCACTAGCTGACAGTTATAGCCTTTTTAGGGCCATGATTTCACCTATGCCAAAAAGCTGAGAGGTGACATGAATTAACTAATAAAATAATCGCTTGGAACCCAAAATTTTTATAAATTGCTGCTCAATGCGGCTTGGGTTCCGTTTTCCCTTCCGTTTATAAATACCCTCTTGGTATTCCTTGTTCAAGCTTTACTCTTTCATCCAACCTGCAACTTCTTCTTCCAGACTTCATCACTTCATCTTCTTCCTTCTTCTCTGAAATACTTGCTGCGTCTTTCAATGGCTTCCAATCCTGAGCAAACCATTCCGTTGGCCACCGAGCTTAAGCTGGATGAGTCCAAGCGCGTGCCAATCCCAGAACCTCCCAACGAAGCAAAGAAGAGAGCTATCTGGAAATCCCAGGTACTCATTCCTTTCTCTGTTAATGGTACTTTACGCGCCATTTTGGGCCCTTTGAAAGTAGTGAAGCATGATAGGCCCAATAGTCTCCCTGAAGAACATGAATCATTTCACCCTAGCGTTAGGGGAGAGGAGCTCATTTTGGCATTTCAACCCTCTTACCGTATGCCATTTCTTTCTGACCCAAAACGAGCCTTTCGTTCAGCCCCTCCTAACCCTTCTGCTAACGACAAGGCCTACCTGAAATGGTTAGATAGAGTTGAGGGAGATAAGAGACAACACTGGAAGGATGTAGGGATTTTCGACTTGATTCAGTTGTCGAGATCTCCAATCTCGTATAACCCTGCTATGCTGTTGAGTGCACTTTATTTCTGGGAGAGGTCCACTAATTGCCTTCATGTTCCCTTTGGTATGATCACCCCCACCCTCTTGGATGTTGCTGCTATCACCGGATTGTGGCCCATTGGTGATGATTATCACTCTGCACCTGCTCCTGTTAAACCCATCTCGATCCCTACTGACAACGTTTCTTTTAGTCGATTCATTAAGGACCATTATGTCGAGAGTGGTGAGGTGTCTGATGCTGAACATGTCGCTTTCTTGCTGTATTGGCTGTCTGCTTATGTCTTTTGCACCAAATCTTTGCGCATACCTGCCAAGCTTTTGCCTTTAGCCAATCTGCTTCATGAGGGTCGACAACTTGCTATGGCTAGGCTCGTCCTTGGCAACCTGTATCAAATGCTGAATGAAGCTGTCGAGGATATCCGGAACACTAAGACCGTCTCTCTGAATGCGGCTGGACCACTTTAGCTGTTTCAACTTTGGTTGAATGCAGTCTTCGAATCGCTTCTGCCGGTACAAGATAATCCTCTAACTGTTTCTAACACCAGGATTGATGCCCATAGGCTCGAGACCCTGACCCCTGCTTATGATGCGTCGAGTACTTTACCATGTTTCTCGAGCTGAAACACTACCGTTCCAGTTTCTCTCCTTACAGCAAGGCTATTCGTGGCCCTTTCTGGCTGAGGAATTCTTATCCTAATGCCTCTGATTCTGCGCTGCCCAAGGAGCACCACATCACACTTTGGAGGACCCTCTTATCTCCTAGGGTTTTAACTGTGGGCTTTGCTAGCAGTGACTACACTCTATGTGGCTACAACCCTCAATTGGTTTCTCGACAGTTTGGGCTTAGCCAAGTTCTACCCAACACTTTATTTGACAAGAGTCTAGTCCTGTACCCCGGAACTATTAAGAGGGTTTCTGTTTTCGACAAGACTGTTCAATTTTATAACAAGAGACTCCTCAACCTGAGCCCCTTCACTTACGCTCCTTCATATTATGCCACTAATGCTTTCAAAGCCTGGTGGTCTGAGTATTGGGCTCAAATTTCGAAGCCCCTCGTCGATTGTCTGCAATGCATGACAGATGCTTTTCTTTTGCAGAAGCAGGATCCGAAGAAGACCAAAGGTATGCACCTGGCAGAAATTCGATCTTTTCAAGAGTTCTTTGGTGTGGTATATTACCCAACTCTTCGCCTTCGAGATACAGTTGCGCAAGCAGCTCAAGTATTAAGGCAAAAATGGGAACTTAAAGCCAAGAAATCCAAGTTAGTGGTTCCTCCTGGTGAGGAAGGTCTATCTTTTGTTATTCGAAAAACTGGCTTTAGGTTCCCGTCTTTGCCTACGAGTAAGTTTGCATTGGCTTTTCCACCGATCTTGCCTAAATGGGTTGACCATGTAAACATAAATGTATTGGCCAATCAAGCTCTACCTCCTCGAAAGCGAGTGACTTGGACTAAGTACCACCTATGGAACTTTCCGTATCATGTGCCCGTCGAAATCTTCAACCACATATCGCTGAACATGCGTATTGGTCAAGGTAATACTTCGACTTGGCCTTGGTTTTCCTGTTTTACTTCTTAATTTTTCTTTTGTTTGCAGCTGAAGTCATTATTCGACCAGCTCCTCAAGTTATTTCCCCAGTGGCTCATTCCTCCAAGGACCAGCCAGTCGTGATCGAGGATGATGATGATGATGATGAGGATGATGATGTCAGTCTTGCTGACAAGCTCAAGGTACTTTCCTCATGCTTTTACCTTTTCCTTTTCGATTTCCTTGGATTATGGGCTGACGTATGTTTCGACAGAGTCGGAAACGGAAACCTAAGCCTGTTGCTTCGGCCAGTCAGAAGAGGGCCAAGGGGGTTGGTGTTTCCACCCCTAGTGGGGCTTCTAAGTTGGCATCTGATGCCCAAACAGAAGTCGCTGACAAAGAGGGTGGTGGCGACGCCGCCATTCAGGTATGTTCTCCATTCTCGAGGGTACCTTGTGATATTTTTAACCCGTGGTTTCCTAATCTGAGTCATCTCTTGTTTGTTTTGTTTCCTTTAGACTGATGTTCATGAGCACTCTACTTCCAATCCTCCATCCCGTGAGAATTCCCCAGCTCCCATTCCTGCAAGATCCAAAACTGAAGGTGTCGAGAAACCTCCCAAGGCCGCATCCTCAGCTAAAAAGAGCTCCACATCTAAGGGAAGGAGGAAGGTCAGGAGCAAATCTCGTCATAAGTCTCCTCGCCGTTCCAGAAGCTCCACCAACTCGAGCCCTTCTAAAGACTCTGCTTGCCAGGTATCTTTATACTTTTCATGTTTTATTGACTCCTCTAATATACGTTTTACTTTATCGAAAGGGCATTAAAGAGGTTTTTCTTGCAGGAGACTCAGGGTGCAACTTCTCCCATCCGCGAAACAGAGCCTCTTCCAGGCAAGGATGATAGCCCTATGCCTCCTCCAAAATCGACTGCCACTGTGCAACATTCGCCTAAAATCAAGGGTGGCTCTTCATCTCATGTGTCTAGTGAAAAGCTCGACACTTTATTTGAGGAGGACCCGCTGGCAGCTTTGGATAGCTTCCTCGATGGCACCTTGGAATGGGACTCTCCACCCCGTCAAGCTGATGCTACTGCTGAGACTGCTCAATCAAGTGGGGTAGCCAATTCTCAGCAGATCGAGGAGAGTATGGGTCGGCTGAAGGCTATTGTCTTCGCCAATGGGTTTCTCGACCAGATCCAAGCTGATCCTCAAGCGAGCCATGCTGCTAAGGAATTGCTTGTCTTCCTTCTTGGCCAAAAACTCGATTCTCAACAGGTTGCTGCTTTGGCTAACCTTCAATCTTTTTTAGTGGATGCTTCAGCCACCTTTCATCAAATCAAGGATGTTGGTCAAGCTGTCAGCTTTAAGGAGGCAAAAGTCTCTGCTGGTAAAGCTCAAGTTGCAGCAATGAAAGAGGACTTCAAGAAGTTCACTGCTAGGAAGGTTTTGATCGCAGATGAAATCTCTGAAGTCGACATCAAACTTGAAGAACTGCATCGAGAGATTACCAAACTGGAGAAAAAGCGAGCTGATTTGGTCGAGGAAGGCCCTGCTGTGAAGGATCAGTTGGACGTGCTTACTAAAGACTCCAAGGCTCTGATCATCTCGACAAAAGAGGTTATCAAGGAATTGGAGATTGATCAGGCTGTGAAGAAGGGTCTCGATGCCAAGATTGCCACCTTTGCTGATTGTTTGAACTCTTTTAAGACCCTGCTGTAGGACTCTTTTTTGTTTATTAATATGTAATGATGGCACTATTCTAACCATGGCCTTCGATGCCAATTGCGTGTAATATTTCGACAATGGTTTTGGCACCTAAGCCATATAATTTGACGTTTAATTTGCCAAGTCTTTTCAGTTTCCACTACGCATTTATTTTGACGGCTATTCATTTATTGTTGCATCGCTCAAACTTCCTTGCACCCCCTCACACAGTCGTCGCTTTGTTTCTGGGGAATGAACCAATTTATTGCAATCTTATACCACGTTTTCTTGATTCAATGCAAGTCTTTGTTCATTAAAAGCCAAAGCTATTCACGATGGTGGTGGTAATCTGCATGGCCTGTAACCGTAAGATGAAGATTTGGCAACTGATTGCCACTAATTAATGCATTCCTTGGTTGTTACCCTATAAATAGAGCGTTTTTGGTTACTCCTTTTCAGTAACTTCTCCAAACTCTCCCTTGTTTCTTTTCCAGAATTCTTTTCCTGCTTTCATAAATCCCTTCAGCCATGGCTAGCCGTCGTGTTCTCAACCAGATCCGGAACTTGGCTTTTGATCAAGACTTATTCTGGGAGTTGCACTCTTTCCTCCCTTTGGCTGAAGAGCTTACGGGGCTCATTAACCAACTTCTTTCGAGGAATATTATTGCCTCGGTAAGAATTCCTCTTCAGGAGTTCTTGAGCCTCCTGCATGAAGCTGTACCTCTATATGAAGAACACCGGGAGCTTACTGCTCGAGTGTTCTTTGCTGAACACCAGATTGATGAGAAGATGGAGGAGTTTGAGGAGTTGAAGGCTGCTCTTAGCCAGGCGAACCTCGAGGGGAGTGTGGGAGCTCTGAAACCCTTGGTGGACAAGCTTTCTTCTACTGCCCGTGAAGAGCTGGATATTCGACAGGAGAAATCGCGACTGGAATCCCAACAAGAAGATGTCTTGAGGCGCATAGAGCCTCTTAGGGCCAGATACAATAGTTGTAGGGCCAACCCTCCTTTTTAAAATTTCTTTGCCATAGTTGTAATGCTCTATTCTATTCAATAAAACATTCGCATTTGGCAATTTATTCTCTTTTACTTCTTTATTCGATGTTTATCTCATGCAATGTTGGCTTATACGTTTTTAAATATTTGCCATTTATCGTCATTTGTCGATTACCTCCTAATTCCTTAATCGAATAAGCGTTGTTTAAAAGTACTTTCTCGACTGAAAAAGGGCCTTCCCAGTTTGGGGACCATTTTCCGTAACGTTTATCTTTTTTATCAATTGGTAAGACGACCTTCCATACGTAATCACCAAGCATAAAAGATTTAGCTCTAACCTTTTTGTTATAAGCTTTAGCAATGCGATCCTTTTGCCTGGTTAAGGTATCCAACACCAATAATCTTTCTTCGTCGAGATTGACTAATTCGTCAAGCATCATACTCCAATAATCTTCACTTGGAATTTCCTCTTGCCTTTGAATTCTGCATGACTGTAAATATACTTCTACTGGTAGTACCGCTTCTTGACCATATGCTAGTCGAAAAGGCGTTGCTCCGGTAGATTCCTTAGGTGAATTCCTGTAAGCCCAAAGCACTTGGCCTAACGTTTGATGCCAGTTTTTAGGTTTTCGACCAACATGTTTTTTAATCAAGGAGATCAACGTTTTGTTGGCCGCTTCGACTTGACCATTCGCTTGAGCATAATAGGGGGTCGAGGTTAGGAGTTTTATACCCCAAGATTCTGCGAATGATGCTACCTTTTGGCCTACAAACACTGTGCCTTGGTCTGTAGTCAGTGACTCAGGTAGCCCAAAGCGGTACACTATGTGATTCTGAATGAACTCGATCACCGTGTCCTGGGTCACATTTTGTAGAGGAATTGCCTCTACCCACTTGGTAAAGTAATCTATAGCCACTATGATGTACTTATGCTGCCTAGAAGAACATGGGTTAATTTCGCCAATTAGGTCTAAAGCCCAACCCCTGAATGGCCAAGGCTTAATGATCGAGTGTAGTTCACTTGCTGGCACATGTTGTATCCCCGCGTGTCTCTGACAATCTTGGCACCTCTTGGCATACTCCATACAATCTTTCATAATAGTAGGCCAATACATCCCTTGTCGAAATAGGATCCATTTCATCTTGATTCCTGCCTGGTGGGCACCACATAGCCCGTCGTGAACGGCTGAGATCGCTATGAACGCGTCGTCTTCACTTAAACACTTCAGTAGTGTTCCGTCGACGTTTTTCTTGAATAGCTCGTTTCCCATGATGACATAGCTCATTGCCCTGTATTTTGTCTTTCTATCTGTAGTACCCACAGGATTTTGCAAGTAATCGACAATTGGCTTTCTCCAATCATTAGGTGCCATATTGTCAATGACCAGGATGTCGAGGTTAGAGGGGTTTAGTTTTTCTTTGACCTCGATAAGCTCTTTTAACCTACATTTATCGACCGTATATCCTGACGCGATTTGTGCTAATTCATTGGCTTCTTGATTGTCCACTCTGGAGACGTGACCTAGCCTAGCTTCGTCGAATTTGGCCAACAAATTGCTAGCTTTCGTGTAATACCTAGCTAGATTTTCACTAATGCACTTGTATTCCTTGGTAAGTTGCTTTATT